>NC_133661.1:235211839-235388195 GCF_037893015.1 Macrotis lagotis
ACACCGAGGAAGTGGTCCTCCAGCCTAAGTAATCACTTCCTGAACTGTTTTTAAGGACTTCAATTAAAGTGACCTGACAATAATGTAAAGTTAAGTCTTGTGCTGGCCCTGGGTCGATCTAATTGTATAATAGATTTTAGAGCTGGAATAAATCTTTTAGATCATCTGGTTCAATCTTTCATCATATAGTTGAAGAAACTGACACCAAGAAAAGTTAAATACCTTGTTCACGGTCACAAAGATAGAAGTAGCAGAACCAGGATATAGAGCTAGGTTCCTCTGATATCAAAGCCATCATTCATTCCACTTTACTCCAGTATCCTCTCAATTTCAGGTTATAAAATCAAAATTCCCTTAAAAATAGTTATATGCTTTGTGCTTCTAGATAGTTAAAAGAATGAAACTTATTAGAGCAATAACTCAAAATTCTCCCAAATATTTTAACAGTATTTCTAGAAATGAAGATCCCCTAAACAGGAGAATCTTAGTAACAAATTCCCTTCTATATGGAAGCATACACAGATCACAATATGTCTATAGCTTAGTAAATAAATCCCAAAGAGTTTTCTAAATTGGTATTAGTTACTTAAGTAAAGTAATCTAATTTGTATATTAATGACTGGGATTGGAATCCAGTGACTATCTACTCTACATTAAATCAATTACATTTGTTTTATAGAATTTAAATTAATTTAGAATTTTAGTAAATGTATGAAAATAATCTAAACATGAATTGTCAGTCACTTTAAATTTTTTAAAGTCATTTTAATGCATTTTGTGAAAAATACATGGACAAAATTTATGTGAGAATCAATGAAACCCTATAAAACAGGGAATTATTAACCTGGGGACCATGGATTTATCTTCATAAATATATTTTTAAAATGATATTTCAGTATAATTGGTTTTCTTTATAATCATATGCAGTTTATTTTATGCATTTAAAAATTGAATTCTGGAAGGAGAGTTCATAAATTTCACGAAACTTTGAAAGAAGATCATGATTTATAAAAGGGTAAGAACTACTTTAAAGGGTTACTCCCTTACATTTGAAAAGAAGATGGTATTAACAAGGGTTCATTTTTATCTTCTCTACAGAAGTAAGTTTTATACTTTTAGGCTTTTTTAAAAAGACAAAATACAACTTCTAACATCTGTATGCCAACAAATTTATATGTAAGCAATGGTTGTTTGTGTTTTATTTTTTCTCACAATTCAACCCAAGAATAGTATTTGTTTCTCCTTTATTATCAATGGAAAAGTCACAATATTTAAAGTAAGGCAAAAACAAGAAAATGAAGCATCATATAGCATAAAATAATATACACGTACCAAAGTATAGGCAAAATACTGAGTAATCTCAGTGTGATTAAATATTAATTGATAAATTACCCAAATACTATCCTAATAAATGGAAAGAGTTAATATGTCCTCATAACAGATGAGTGTGACATTCCCAAGGAGTGTTTTACTCCCTGGCAGGATCTGGTTCAACATAGAGAAGCAGGTCTCTTTAAAAGTTTCAATATGCTCATTTTATTGCAAAACTCCTTTCTTACTGGTCCATAGCCACCAGTACACAAACTTAATTTCCTTAGCAGATTTCCACTTGGATGAAATCAAATGGTAGACTTACTTATAAACCTTTAGTGGTCAGCTTCCAAAGTATAGTGATTTTAGCTCAAAGTACAGAACTTACAAACTGCATGTTTTATCAGTAGCTTTTCTTTATAAATCATTCTTGTCATTTATTCAAACAAGTCTTATTCCAGGTCCTCATCATCTCATACCTTAATTTTTGCTATAGTCTCTTGGCTGTTGTTATTTCCATGTTTTAAAATCCTTCACTGTCCCCTCTTTGTTTCCTAAAAGACAATCTAAACTTTTTCTAATTTGTAAGACTTTTCAAAATCTAGCCCAATCTTATCTAGCCAGAGTTCTTTTCTACTTCCTCTCCCCCTCCTCAAGGTGTAAAGAAAAACCAGATCTACATTGATCTGACTGGATCTTTTTATGCTTTATAACACATTTCATCCCACTTTCTACTGATGCAAATTATAACAGTTTTACTCCCAAGTTTTAGCTTTACTTATTCCATGATCTTTCCTGAATAGCTCCTGCCCTTCCAGGTTCATTAAATTTATTATCTTATTCTGACATAGTTTCTTGATATATGTCCATTTGATATTGGAAGGCAATGTGATACAGTGGAAAGAGCATTGAATTTGGAGATTAAGGGTGATAGAGTAGAGCTAGAAAGAACCTTGGGGGTCAGACTCCAAGGTACTTGTCCTTCTATAAATGATGAAACAGAGGATTGAATGACTTGTATTAGAATCCTGAATGCATCTCTAATTGTGTATTTAAAAAGTCACTTATTTCACTGTGTTTCAGTTTTACATGTTAAATGAAGTAGTTATATTATAAGTCTTCTAAGATTATTTTCCCCTCTTTATGAAGTTTTATGCATCTTTAAATCAGAGTACATAATTTATATTTCTTATCTTTTCAGTTTTTAACACATTAAGAACTTGTAATTTCATTAGTATGAAAACTCCTAATCTGTAATTTATAACCATAAAAAATAGTCTCAGTCTCAGAGCTATACAATGACTTTCCCATGATCACTTAGAATAAGAAGTTGAATTTGAATCAGTTCTCCTGATTCTAAATCAATCACTCTGCTATACCATCTTACCACTAAAGAATATAACAGAAACCAAGAAATATTTAGTTTACTAGTCATTGTAATTCAGTATCGACTAAGGTCAATCTGTTGGCTTATGTTCAGTATCTGAATGAGATCATGAAACAATAAAAAGTTTACTTAATACTCACATGCGAAGGATTTTGGTAAGAATGCAACACTGATTCCTTTGGACACATCTAACATTTCTCTGCCTTTTTCAATTTATTTTATTTTTATTTTTAAGGCAATGAGATTAAGTGACTTGCCCAAGGTCACAAAAGCTAGGCAATTATTAAGTGTCTGAGGTCAGATTTGAACTCAGGTATTCCTGACTCCAGGGCTGTGCTGTATCCACTGCCACCTAGCTTCCCCTTTTCTCTGCCTTTTTCATAGTGGTGTACCAGTTTCAAATCTAAGTAAGAAGCTTCTGAATTGCCCTCCCTGAGTCTTTGACTTAGACTACAAGGTGACTACTCAACAGTTTGAACTTAATTCCACTGGACTGATTATATCTTGAGGAGGGTTCTAACATATTTTTAGGAAATAAACAACAAACAAACAAAAAAACCCTGGCTTAGAATGGTATGTCTTCGAGATTTACAAACAGCTAGTCTGACCTATATGCCTGGGATTCTGGTAGATATTATTTTAACCCTAACTTGTTTGTTGTTAAATAATATCTAGTGCATGTTTCTCCATTTTACTAGAACTTTCTTTTGCTATTTTCCTCTGACACTAATCTAATTCTGACACTGATTTCAGATTCATTCAAGTTAATATTATTATGAGCAGGAAAACCTACAAGGACAAAGAAAACATTTTAAACTGAAAAAATATATTAAACTGGACATACCACATGTGGTCTTATTAGGTCTGGTCTTCCACAGACAGATATGAGAAGCAGGTTTCCTGGTAATTGAAATACAGTGAAACCTGTTTATAAGACTCAATAGACTACAAAGAAAAAATAGTATTTTGAAGACTTTTTTTCCTGCTTTCAGTGCTATTTGATCATTCCTCTGCCATCTTCTGCATGATTCCATCTGCTTGATTGGATTTTATTTTACCTAAAAGATCATATGGTGAGCAGTCAATTAACTTCCCCTCCACTTTACATTTTTAGTGCAATTTAAGGTTAGTGGAAGCAGAAAGAAGTTGAAGGGGAATGCTGGTCCAGAAAAGTCTGAACTATGAGGTTGGGAAAAGAAGGAAAATAATGAGAAAAGTTAACTCTATAATAGATCTTATAAGTTGTGCAGGTGAAAAAGGTTGTTTTTAAAATGAATTCAAACTTGGATACTATGAATAATAATATTAATGAGTAATAAATATAATGAATAATAATATTAATGGAGTCCAAGATTTAGATATATTCTTTAAAATATAAGTGGAATCAAATGACATATGAGGGAATACTGCACATGAGATGCAACAGTCCCTCTATACCCTGGGCAAGTGAATACATCTGTAGCATGTGTATGTTGAGCTTTTAAACAATATTGATATTATTAAAGTATGTTATGCTAGAAAGACATTTATGTTCTAGAGTTTCTCATGCCGTTGATGAGTTGGGAAGTCTCATTTAAGTGATATCTCAACTCTAGGGCATTTTTTTAAGTGAATATGAGAGTGAATTGATTCCCATAGTTCAATTCAGCTCTAGAATTCTCTGGTTGCAATACTGGTTTTAACATTGTTGGCATCAGAATTATCCTATAGACTTTTTCAGTGTTGTTTTTCCCCCTTGTTGGTTCTTTTGTAGTTGCTATATGTTGATTCATTTTTTCAATTACCTATATTCAGAAGAAAATCACAGAATATTAAAAGTAGGGGTATGCTGGCAAATGTCTAACTCATTCTAACATATATATATATGTATGTGTGTGTGTGTGTGTGTGTGTGTGTGTGATACACCTTATTAACATTTTTTCCATTACTCTCTTAAGTATAGACAATCAACAGAAACAATAAATCAAGTCCTTTTTTTTAAGGGTTTCTTGATTTTAAAGGTATAAATGTTAATGTTGAAAATTTAATAATTTAAAACAATTCTGGCCTGATTCTAACACACTTGCCTGTAAGGGACATTTCCTTTCACCCAATTCATCTTTCTCATTTAATAGACAAAGAATCAAAGGCAGAAGGAAATGAAGTAACTTGCCTCAGATCATGAGGGAGTAGCAAGACTGGAAATGGTATAAATGTCTCCTGACCACTTCTCTATGTTCAGAATTAGAATTGAAAAATTGGAAAGAATTTTCAGATGTTAGCTAGTCCAACATGAACAAGATAACATTTTACACCACACACAACAAATTTTCATTCACTACCTTCAGTACTAGTCCATTTAACTTCTGGAAATTTCTAATTTTTGGAAAGTTTTTATTTATATTAAGCATAAATCTGCTTTAGAAACTTTTATTCATTGATCCCACTTCTATCCCATGGAACAAAAGCAAAACAGCATATATTTAATCTCTCACCCACATGAGAAACAGCCCTTCAAATACTTGAAGACAACTATCACAACCTCCTGGAATCTTCTCTACTTTCTTAAATATATTCTTGACTGGCATGAGCTCAATGTCCTTTGCTATTCTGGATGCTCCTTTCTTCATTCTCCTTAGTTTATTTATTATCTTCCTACAATGTGGCATGCAGATCTGAATACCATCCAGATGTAGTCTGACTAGAAAAGAGAATACCAAGACCATTTATCACTTCCCTAGTCCTCAACACTATGCTTTACTTAATGCAGCCTAGAATTGCATTGAATTGCTTAGATAGCTTATCCTATTAAGTTTCCTTGCCTCTTTGTTTATCCAATAGAATCTAATTATCCTTTTAAATCACTCTTTTGATAATATATTTAATTAATTAAAACATATTAAGTATTCTTAATATGTTTAATATGTTTGTACTTTATCATGTTTCCTAGAAATGAGAGTTGTTATATTCTCTGTCTTGGTTATCTATTGTGTAGTTGATCACTTGCAAAATGTGAATACCATCATCACACTGTGCTGAGGTCAACATTTAGTAGGGTTTACTTTTGTTTGTTTTGATATTTAAAGAGGTTCTTTTACTATTGTTAGAGCAAAAGAATAAGCAATGCTAAACTTTCAAGTTGGTTAAACAGAACTGTTATCATTCAGTGACATCTCCCACTCCCATACTATATCTCAATGACACCATACCCCTGGGTAATCCTGGTTATGTAGGAGTATTATTTCTTTTAAGTGAAAAGGCAAATCAAAGGATTTAGTTGATTTGTAAACCTTTAGAAAATACTGAAAACAAATGGTAGAAGTGGCAAGATGGATTTGATTATAAATTTAAAACTGTTCCCTTTTCAGTCTTTCATTTCCCAACTTGAATCCAAGTGGGTCACTTTTTCCCCCACTTTTCATCCTCCAGTTATGACCTCCCACAGGAGTAAGAGAAGTATTATGGGAAAACAGAATCCAGAGAACTGTATCTTCAAATCTTGCCTCTGTCCCATACCAATTATGTTACAATAAAAATCATTCTTACCAGCACCTCCTTCCCTTTATTCGAGATTTAGATTTATCTATTTTATCTACAAAACCTTTCTGACACCCTCCTGACAACTGTGTATGTCTTCCCTAATTACTCTGTGTTAATTCTATATGGTTTTGTTTAGGTACATGTTGTCTTATGGGGTGAAAGCTTTTATGACAGCAAGGAATATTTCTATTTGTAGGTACCCAGTACCTAATACAGGAAAGATTTCTGTTTTTTATTCTTGCTAATCCATTAAATGACTGTTAGATTAAAACTCTGAATGCCCTCCCCCCAGGTATCTCTTGAGGAATTGCTGATCTATAACTGCATTGGAAGAGAGAATTTAGGTCTAGGAATTATTTATTTGAATTGAATAATAACCCCCTCCCAAAACACACACACACACACACACACACACACACACACACACACACACACATTAAAAATATACAAATTCACTAATGTAATATCTAATCCATGGCATGGCATAAACTCTATCCACAAACTAATTATAGGAAGGGATTGGGGTGCAGCTAGGTGGTGTAGTGGATAAAGCACCGGCCTTGGAGTCAGGAGTACCTGGGTTCAAATCCAGTTTCAGACATTTAATAATTACCTAGCTGTGTGGCCTTGGGCAAGCCACTTAGACCCCATTTGCCTTGCAAAAGAACTAAAAAAAAAAAAGAGCTAACTAAAATGCATATACAATCAACATGTAAAAAAGAGAAAGAAAAACAATTCACCCAGTTAAGGAGGGAGTGATACATATTTTTAAAATTGAGAAGTTTGATATGGAGGAAATATTTAGACAGAAACAAAAGAAAATAATAAAGTCTTTCCCCTCCTTCCTACCCTAATTCCTCCCTCCCTATCTCTGCCACTGTTTTTCTGTCTCTATCTCTTTCTTTCTATCCTGAACAAGCTTTTACATTTATTTATATTGTATAGGATTTTACTAGAAAGCTAAAAATTAAACCACATTAAAGCATTCAAATTACTCAAAGAATAAGCCCATAATAATGATTAGGACTTGAGGATACAGCTGGCTCTGGTTAAGCATTAGCTCTCTAAAATTATTTAAATGAAAATGTAGCTTTCACAGATTTCCCATATTTCTGATGGTTAATTTGGAGCATTATCAAATGGAAGACAAGAAACAGTTTCCCAATTTTGAAATGAGAATAAGAAAGGAACAGGTTTTCATCTACTGCTCTCTTGCATGCACAGAAACTGAAAGATTGAACCATTTGGCAATGTTGCTTATGCCTTTCTTATTTTTGCCAGACAGTCTGCTTTCCAGATGCTATTGCATCCAACCTTCTCCCCTTTTCTATTCCGATGCTATGACTGTAAGACACTTGCAAAACCACTTCACTCTCTTCTATTCAATTTAACAAATAGTTATTAGGTATCTCATACTTATATAGTTCTAGGGTCTGAGAAAGAAATGCAGTGAGTGCTGAGATATTTTCTCCTTTCATCTTCCCCAGTCTTTGGAATGATTGCCAAGTTTCACTACATACTTTTATCTCATATAAGCCTCCTGAGAACTTTGAGTTACAGGTATTGCAATGCTCATTTTACCAGAGGAATATATACTTAAAGAGGCTAGGTCTTAATAAATATCCAAAGTAGTTATGAATACCTACTTAATATTTGCTCATAAAATATTTCAAACTTTACATACTCTTCCCCATTTGGATAAATTGTATACATGAATATATGCATTTATATATAGTTATAATTGAAATCAAAAGTTATGTTATGAGTTATAACTGAAATTATAATTCTAAATCCAACGGTCTATTCACTAAATATATGCTGCCTCCATTTCTTATTTGACTTTTTCTCTAAGTATGCTTATTTTAACTATCCTGATTGAAATATAATTCTCAAGTGTTACAAGTATTATCTTCCTTTGTAGGGATGATATGGTTTACTGTTCTTGACTAACAATTTTCCCCCTTCTATTTACCTTTTTATGTATTTTGTGAGTCTTGTTTTTGAAGAGTGAATTTTCTGTTCAATTCTTGTCTTTTCATTAGAAAATTTTGGAAGTCCTCTCATTAAAAATCTGTCTCTTCCCTTGATAGACTATGTTGATTTTTGCAGGGCAGCCAATTCTTGGTAGTAATTCCCCAAATATCCCTCCAAAATATCATAATCCAGGATCTCCAATACTTTAATGTTGAATCTGATAAGTCCTGTGTAATTCTGATTGTACTTCCTTGGTATTTAAATCACTTCTTTTTGACAACTTTCATTATCTTCTTTAGTTGTGAATTCTTGAAGTTTTTTTTATTCTGGGATCTCCTTCTGGAGGTGTTCTGTGTATTCTTTCAAGGACTACTTTTGTCTTCTTGATCTAGGCTATTAGGGCAATTTTTCCATGATATTTCCTGAAAGATATTTTGTTATCTTTTCTTTTTTTAAAAATTTATTTATTTATTTTGAATTTTACAATTTTCCCCCTAATCTTCCCCCCTGCCACAGAAGGCAGTTTGTTAATATTTACATAGCTATAAGACATTTTCCAAGATATTTTTTTGATCTAGGCTTTTGGGTAAACCAATAATTCATAAATTATCTCTCATGCATCTATTTTGCAAATCATTTGTTTTCTCCTAAAAGGTACTTTCCATTTTCTTCTATTTTTTTTTAGCCTTTTGGTTTTGTTTGATAAATATTGGTGTTTCATGGAATCATTAGTTCCCATTTGTCCAATTCAAATTTTTAAGGTTTTATTTCCTTAGGTTAGCTTTTGTGTTTTCTTATCTACTTGGTTAATTTTACATTTAAATGAGTTGTTTTTCTTTTCTGGTTTGTTAACTTTTACTTTTTGTTAAGCTGTATTCCTTTTCCAGTTGGTTGATTTTATTTTTTGAGGAGTTGTATTCTTTTTCTAGTTGGCATTTCTATTTTTAAAGTAGTTGATTTCTTTGGTCAATTTTTTTATATTTTTCCTACATGATTTTCATTCCCCCCCTTTTCTTCTTCCTCTCTTCCTTGCTTTTTTAAATCTTTTTTGAAGGTCTTCCATGAGGTTTTGTATCTGAGTTCAAATTATAACATCCTTTGAGATTTCCCATGTTAGTAATTTGTCACTGTTTTTTTTTCTGAAATGTCATTTTTATCATCTCTATCTAAAAAGTGGCTTTATATGGTTTGCACTCTTTTTTTTGTTCATTTTGATATATGAGCTCTGTTCCTGGTATATAGGAAGTATAGTCCCAAGATTTTTGTGCTGGGGTCAGGATCCAGTTCCTGTTTTATGACTTATCAATGTACCCTTATTGATTGCCCAATCATTACTTATATTGCTTATTTCTGCCTTTTTGCCCAGGCTTTGCCTACATAGTGGGTTGTTCCCAATTCTGTCTTGTCTGTTGCTCCCCCCACCCCCCCCCAACCCCACCCTGTGTTCCCAGAACTCAGACTTTGTTTAGTGTTCCCACCCTCCCTGCTGTCCTGCTATTTAGCTATTGGAACCTGGTCTACTACCTAGCTACTGGGCCTGAACTGACATCTAACTGGATCTGGTCCTGGACTGTGCTATGGCTAGGAGATTCCCACTGACTTTCCCATTCTCTCACCTTTACTCCCCAAAAGTCATTTATTGAAGATCCTCCATGTATCTTGAATTGAGATCTTATTTTGCTCTTTTTTTGGTGAAATCTATAGCTTTAAAGTGTAGAAATTTTTTTTAAAGTTGTGTAGGGGGACAGCTGGGTGGTACAGTAGATAGAGTACCAGCCCTGGAGTCAGGAGTACCTGAGTTCAAATCTGACCTCAGACACTTAATAATTACCTAGCTATGTGGCCTTGGACAAGCCACTTAACCCCATTTGCGTTGCAAAAACCTTTAAAAAAAAGTTGTGTGGGGAAAACTCTGGGAGCATGCTAGTTTTGTACAGTCATCTTGGCTCTGCCATGGAGGTTCTTTTTTTTAAAAAAAAATTTTAACTTTAACATTTTTTTAAAAAAATAATCCTAGCATTACAAAGACAATAATTATTTGATGATAATTTATGATGAATAGGAAAAACTTGTGAAAATTTAGACAGCTTGCCTTCTTGGTTTGCCTTGATGTAATCACCAAGGAGACAAAAAAGAGCAACAAAAACAGTTAAGGAACCGAAAAGGAAGAGTATTGTCCAATAATCCAAGTCATTAGTGAACTATGAGGGGAAATATGAAATAAAAAATAACCCCATCATCTTGCAAAAAAAAAAGTAAAATGTATGTAATATACCATAACACAATAGATAGGCACACAGGCCCAAAGGAAGAAAGGACTTTAGAAGCCATCTCTAAATCTTAAACTCATATATAAATACATTCATGTGGATGCATACATGCATACACTTGACTGGGTAATAGATATACATTATATATATGCATATATACGTACATGGACATATCTATGTCTGTGTATACACACACACACACACACACATATTAGTGATGTATAGATAGTTTAGGTGACTTGTCTAACATCATACTGCAAGGAAATATATAAGCAATATTTGAACCCAGGGCTTCTTAATTCCAGTCCCAGCAAGTTAAATTTAACAATTACCTTTCTATTTATTCCTTGAGCATTGACTTGTTTGTCTTACATAGTTTTGTGAAATTTCTTGGTTCCTGCTATACATTTCATTTGACTCACAATCACATCTTGGTAGAGATTTCAATTTTAATTCTTGGGAGACTTCATTTGCCTTTATATCTTTTATTTTCTGAGCTTGTTAAAGCATAGAATGCTTTGTTAACCTTTCACTGTACATAATTAGGTTAAAAGACACTATGTCTTTCTTCAAAAGGGACTCATTATTTCTTAGGTGATATACCAAAGAAGAGTAGAGATTATCCACACACTTTCATGTGTTGGTATAAAAAGCGAAAAAAGTCTATATGCTATATGGTTCTAAATAGATATTTTTGTTGTTATTATTGTTTTCTAAAATTGAATAGAAGAGTGACAGATTGCTTCATTTTTTCACCTTTATGTCTGAATATTATGTAGATAAAGACCATAGAGTAATCCTTTTTTCCTTCCAAATTACACAGGATTTATATTTTGGAGGCAGTGTAGAAGAACTGGAGTAATAGACAATTCCAGTTATCAGTCTGGAATGCAAAATGCAAACTCTCAAAATGTTTCCAAAGAAGTTTTTTTTCCTTTAAAAATAAAAACCTGTAAGAGATTAACTTCCCCTCCCCCCAAATAGTTTGGTAACACATAGATTAAAATTATAGAATAGGCAATTAATGCCTTCAGCAATGCAGAGGATTTACATATTTCCCAGTGGGTACCAGAGAGAGACTAGTCCTCAGAATCATGATGATCTGTTTTAGATATTCATTAGTCATATGCTCTTTTTTTTAGGTTTTTGCAAGGCAAATGGGGTTAAGTGGCTTGCCCAAGGCCACATAACTAGGTAATTATTAAGTGTCTGAGACTGGATTTGAACCCATGTACTCCTAACTCCAAGGCCGTTGCTTTATCCACTAAGCCACCTAGCCACCCCTAGTCATATACTCTTTAGCCATATGACAGTGATCAAGTCACTCTCTCAGACTACCTCCTCATTTGTAAAGTGAAACCAATAATAATAATAATAATAATAATAATAATAATAATAATATCTAAAACATTTTATAGGGATGTTTTGAGAATCACACAATATATGATTTAAGAGCTTATTCATTTTTTCTTTTTTTGGCATTACCCACCACTTTGGCGGGCATTTCTTATTTTTATGTTCATGAATATATATAAAACTGAGGAAAAAAGGAAATTTCAAGACAAAGTAAAAGTGGATGAGTTGTTAAGGAAATATTATGGAATATACAAGATAAAATGTTCTCTATGTCTTGAATACTGAAACAAAATGAGATGCAAAACACAAAGTAGTCAATATTCTGATGCGAAAAGTACAAAGAATATCCCTTATTAGCATTGGTAGACTAAAACCCTTTTACATTTAGTTTTTAAAACCTAAAATAAAATTTAAAAATCTCTACTATCTTTGACACTGTAAAAAGGAATTTTAGTGATATTTTGTGTGTATATGTGTGTGTACATGTTCTTTTAGTAGTACATAACCAGTAATTCTGTCTACCCTGAAAATATGCCAAGAACACAGAATCTGAATCACTGTAACACCTGTACAATAACCAAAAATGAACTTGTGAATACCAAAATCAGAGTTCACTTTATTTGGTCCTATGCTGTGAAGTTATCTCAGGGTCTTGTCAATCTTTTCCCATGAACTGCAACCTGGACATATATAGACATAAACTGCCCAAGACAGAATGACACTAATGTCTAATGAAAATAAACAGGGAATAACTCTTAACAGATCTATCAATTAAGACTCTACTTTGTTCACCTGGTGAAGGGAAATAAGGTGTTAGATGAAGACTTTGTACCTTGATGACAACTGTCATTCTGGGAAAATACCGACTGAGCCTGGTTCCCTGGTAGGAAATATAAGACTCTGCAATTCACACTTATTTAAAGAATTCAAACACATTATCTTTTACATGCAGGCAGTAATGACCTTAATAAATTAAGGAGATGGCAGTTTAAACAGAATAGTGAATGTAGATGGGAAAAAATATAAATTGGGAAGAAAAGTGTAAACATGACTGAATGTGTAGTAGTTTGTATCTTGTTTAAAGATTGCTTTAAGTTCTGTTTTTTATGCCAGCAATCCTTTGATTCTAGAAATTTTCATGTTCTATGGAATATCCTGAAAAATAGAGGACATTTCATATATATATCTTTAAACAAAATACAAACTACTACACAATCAGTCATGTTTACACTTTTCTTCCCAATTTATATTTTTTCCCACCTACATTCACTATTCTGTTTAAATGCCATCTCCTTAATTTATTAAGGTCATTACTGTCTGACTGTAAAAGATAATGTGTATGAATTCTTTAAATATATATATATATGCATATATATGTATATCTGTAGTAATGGAAAACGTATTTCAATATTAAGTCATACTGTGAAAAAAACAAGAAAAAACAAGAAAAATAAAATTTTAAAAAGTTTATTTCAATCTACATACAGTTACTCTTGAATTCTTGCTGAGGAGGTGGATAGTATTTTTCATCATAATTCCTTTAGAATTGTCTTGGAGCATTATACTGATGAGGAAAGCTAAGTCATTCACAGTAAATCATAGTATAATATTGAGATTACTGAATGCAAAATTCTCCTGGCTCTGCTCACTTCACTTTTTATCAGTTTATGTAAGCTTTTATAGGTTTATCTCAAACTTTGCTTTTTTTGGTTGTTTTTCAATTATATCTGACTCTTCATGATCCTGTTTAGGATTTTCATGGTATAAATATTACAGTAGTTTGCTGTTTCCTTCTTCAGGTAATTTTGCAGATTAGTTATCCGAGGCAAACAGGGTTACATAGCAAATAAATATCTGAAGCCAGATTTGAATTCATGAAGGTGAATTTTACTGACTTGACAATTCACTTTTTCTGATAGAACAATCATATTATGCCACATTCAAATAATACAACTTGTTCATCCATTCCTCAATTGATAGGAATGCCCTCAATTTCACATTTTTTCCACCACCAAAAGAGCTATTATAAATATTTTTATACTTATATGCATTTATTTATTTTTGATCTCTTTAGGGTGTCAGCCTACTAGTAGAGGAATTACTGGCTCAAACAGCACAAGCAGGTTTACAGATCTTGCACAGTTCCACATTTCTCTCAAGAACGGTTGAATTAGGGGTAGCTAGGTTGCGCAGTGGATAAAGCACTGGCCTTGGAGTCAGGAGGACCTGGGTTCAAATCCGACCTCAGACACTTAATGATTACCTAGCCATGTGGCCTTGGGCAAGCCACTTAAACCCATTGCCTTGAAAGAAAAAAAAAATGGTTGAATCAGTTTACAACTCCATTAGCACATTATTCTCCCAATTTTTCCACATCCCCTTCAACATTTGTCATTTTCCTTTTATTTCATATAAACCAATCTAATAGGCAGTACTTCAGAATTTTTTATTTGCATTTCTCTAATTAATGGGAATTTAAACATTTTATATGAATATCTTTAGCTTTGCTTTTTTTATTTAAAAATTGCATATTCACAATCTTTGACCATTTATCATTTGAGAAATGATTCATATTCTTATAAATTCATATTGGTTCTCTATATATTTGAGTAAGGAGAACATTAAATTTAACTATGAAAATTTCTCTCGGTTCTTGGCTTTCGTTCGAATCTTGGCTTCATTGATTTTGTGTAAAACTTTTTTTTAATTTAATCAGCATTTTCCTTTTTACATCTCACAATATTCTCTAATTCTTTTTAACTGTAAATTCTTTCCTTACCTATAGATCTGATAGATAAACTATTCCATGCTCTTCTCAGTTGCTTTTGATAATACCCCTTATGTCTTGGTATACAGTGGGAGATGTTTGTTTATGCTTGGTTTCTGCCAAATTGCTTTCCAGTTTTCCCAGCAGGTTTTGTCAAATAAAAAAAGTTCTTCTCAAACACTTGGATATTTGGGTTTATCAAATATTTCATTATGGTCATTTATGATTGTATATTATGTATCTATTCTATTGTTCTAACATTCTTTTCTTTACTTGGGAACAGATTGTTTAGGTGACTACTTTGTAATATAGTTTAAGATCTGGTACAAGTAGTTAACCTTCCTTAACTTTTTTTTCCATCAATTTCCTTACTCTATTGGTTTTGTGGATGATTCTTAAATATTTTTTAAGTCTATAGTTTTTTGATAATTTTATTATTATGGAACTGAATAAATGAAATTATTTAGGTTGAATTGTCATTTTTATTATATTAACACAACCTGTGAGCCATTACAATTTTTAAGTGATTAGATTTGTATTTGTGTGAAAAATGTTTTGTTGTGTTCATATAGTTTTTTGACATACAAGTATTTTATACACACACACACACACATACATATATATATATAATTACTTTAAATTAAGTCTTTATTTCTAATTCTTGCTGCTGGACAATTTATGTAGGTTTTTTTTTAAACATCTTTCTTGGGGGGCTTTTGCAAGGCAATGGGGTTAAGTGACTTGCCCAAGGTCACACAGCTAGGTAATTATTAAGCATCTGTGACCGGATTTGAACTCCGGTTGTCCTAACTCCAGGGCTGGTGCTCTACCCACTGCACAACCTAGCTGTCCTGTGTTTTTTTTAATATCTTGAACATTACTAAAGATCTTAATTATTTGAACTAGTTTTTTTTTTGAATTTGTTCCCTGAGATTCTCCAAATATACTATCATGTCATCTGAAAAAAGTGATAGTTTAATTCCCTCATTGCCTATCTTACCCCTTCAATTTCTTTTTTTTTCTCCTATTGGTTTACATAGCACTTCTAGAATATTATTGAATAGTGGTAGTGATAATGGGCATCCTTGGCTCACCGCTGATCAGGCTTTCTAGGATTTTTATACTGTAGATCAAGGCTTTCCAAAATGTAGCCTGATGGTGGCATACTTCCATCAGGACGATTTTATGTGATCTGCCTGGGCTTTAGTAAATGCTTTAGTAACTGAAATGGCACATCAAAATATATTGTCTATTGTTTCAATAAAAACATTTAAAAGTATGGTTGGACAGCGCTGCTGTACATAATGTTTGCTGATGGTTTTAGATAGATAATACCTATCATTTAAATAAGGTTCCATTTATTTATATGTTTTCAGTGTTACCTAAAAGCTATAATCAAGGAAAAAAAGAACTTAGATTTCAACTTTCAAGAAATTATTAATTTTTTGAAATGCCCAATTACCCTCAACTCACAGGGTAAAATAGAAATTGAAAGAATCCACTGATTACCTCCTGAAAAAGATCACAGGAATAATATGCGTAATGCCATAGCTCCTAGATCAAAGAGAACATATTACAATCAGCCAAAAATAAACATTCAAATATCACAGAACTCTTGTCAGGATAATGCAAGATTTAGTTACTTTTACATAAGGATAGCGTGACTTTGATTATAATACTACAGAGGGCAAAGGAGGTATGATTACAACCAAGAATCACTGCCCAAAAAAACTGAGTATAAGCCTTCAGCAGTTTTAGGTAGATGTATTTCAAGCATTCCTAGTGAAAAGACCAGAGCTGAATCAAAAATCTGACTTTGAATTGTAAAATTTAAGAGATGACAAAAAAGTTAAACAGAAAAGAGAAGTCATCTGAGATTCAATAAAGTATATTTTTCTATCCTGAACTTATTATTATTGAATCATCTGAGATTCAGTAAGGTAAAACCATTTATATTCCTACTTGGGAAGATGATATTTGTACATTCTAAAAAAACATTATTATTAGGGCAGTTAGAAGGACTATACATAGACTGAGTTCACTGATGTAAATTAATTATGGTGGGATAGTAACTGATAGTTTTTTGATAATTTTATTATTATGGAACTGAATAAATGAAATTATTTAGGTTGAATTGTCATTTTTATTATATTAACACAACCTGTGAGCCATTACAATTTTTAAGTGATTAGATTTGTATTTGTGTGAAAAATGTTTTGTTGTGTTCATATAGTTTTTTGACATACAAGTATTTTATACACACACACACACACACACACACATACATACATATATATATATATATATATATATATATAATTACTTTAAATTAAGTCTTTATTTCTAATTCTTGCTGCTGGACAATTTATGTAGGTTTTTTTTTAAATTATGTCTCCTGTGTCTTCTTTCCGGGTAAGTTGCTTTTTTTACATCCCCCCCCCACCCAATTTGATGTCTTCTGGAGTCATTAACTTCCCTTTGTCCAATTTTAATTTTTCAGGAATTATTTTCTTGAGTGAGCTTTTGTGCCTCTTTCCCCATTTGCTCAAATGTACTTTTAAGTTATTTTTTCAACAAATTTTTGTGTCTCTTTTCTGTTTGTCCACTTTTGCTATAGGTTGCTAGTTAGTACTTTTTTTGCCTCCTTTACCAAACTGTTCAGTTTTTTTCATGATTTCCTGGAATCATTCTCATTTTTCTCTCAATTTTTCCTATATCTCTCTTATTTTTAATGTCTAAAATTCTTTCTGAGCTCTTTCAGGAATTCTTGACCCTGAGGTCAATTCATTTTTTTCTTTGAGACTTTAAATGTAGTTACTTTGATTTTCTTTTCTTCTTCTGAGATCTTTTCTATAACTGTATAGCTTTCTATGGTCATGATCTTTTGCTGTTGCTGTTGTTTTTTCATTCTTTTTTCCAGCCTATTTTTTGATTTGGAAGTTGGGCTCTATTTTGAGAGTACTCTCCTGGACTTCAGTTTTTTGTGGAGCACTTTTCCGGGTTAGATCCGTGAATCTGCGAGTTATTACTTTTTACAAGGTGGTATGATCTTTGAAAAGGTGTGGACATTTCTCTTGACCTGCTCTCTGATCTGTGAGTGAATACCAACATCCTTTTCCTGTGAAACTGTGACCAGGATCCCTGCTCATGCTAGTGTTCCTCTTCATCCTGGACCTTGGCACTGAGTGTGGACAATTCCACATACACAGTCTTACTCCCAGTTCCAGAACAGGGTTCCCCCTTAGTTGAGAGCTCATGAAACTACTGCAGCTGATTCAGTCACTCCCCAAGGTCTGCTTGCAGGCTTGTTTGTATGAGAGCTATTGTGAAGGAATCTTTCCTAGATTGTATTCAATTGTTACCCAAGTAAGATAGACCTTTTCTCCCACCCTTCTAATTAATCTTGGGATACAATTTTTTTATCCTGAACTTTTTGTTGTTTCTTTCAATTCAAAATTCATTTTAAGGTGTTATTTTGGAATTGTTTGAAAAATTTTGGAAAACTCAGATGAATCCTTTATCATCTTGGCTCTTCCCCCTGAAGGCTATATTTTCATGCCACAGATTGATTTCAATTTTACAGAAAAGTGGTGATCTCGATTTACAAGTCTCAATTTGTTTGGCCATTACAACAATTCTGGGAATTGAGGACTTTTTTAATTCTTCATAGTTGAGGAAACTAAGGTCACAGAGCTACTATGTTCCTAAAGGCTGATTTAATTTCAGGTTTTCCTGACTTCAAGATCAGCTTGCTAGTTATTTTACCACCCAGGTGCATCTATTGAAAAATATCTGGTTTTCACAGTTAACATTTTCATGGGTTAAAGATTAAAAAAAGGTAATAGTGGACTTTGAAAGTTTGTATAGAGCAACATATTTGGCTAGATGTGTTTTCACTTTTTGGTTACATTTGCAAAGAAAAATTTGAATGTAGGGCACAAAAACCTTACAATTAAAAGCAAAAAGGAGTAATAATAGCAACTCACTTCTCATACCATGATGCAATAAAAATTACATGTAGTAAAGGGTTATGGAAAGATAAACCACGAACTAATTAGAAATTAAATAAATTTATCTTAAATAATGGGTCAATCAAACAGCAAATAATAGACATAATAAATAATTATATCCAAGAAAATGATAATAATAAGATATACCAAAATTTATGGGATGCAGCCAAGGCAGTTTTGAGGGGAAACTTTATAGCTCTAAATGCTGATATGAATAAAATACAGAAAGAAGAGATCAATGAATTGGGTATGCAATTAAAAAAAGCTAGAGAAAGAACAAATTAAAAATCCCCAAATAATACCAAATTAGAAATTTTGAAAATAAGGGAGAAATTTAATAACATCAAAACCAAGAAAACCAAAAAATCATAAATAAAACTAAGAGTTGGTTTTAAGAAAAAGCCAATAAAATAGACAAACCTTTGGTTAATCTGATAAAAAAAAGAAAGAAGATAACCAAATAACCAGTATAAAAAATGAAAAGGATGAACTAACCACCAATGAGGAGGAAATTAAAGAGATAATTTGGAGCTACTTTGACAAACTGTATGCCAATAAATTGGATAACCTTAGTGAAATGGGTGAATATTTACAAAAATACAAACTACCCAGATTAACACAAGAGGAAATAAATTATATAAATTACCCCATTTCAGATAAAAAGAAGTTGAAGAACCCATCAATAAACTCCCTAAAAAATGTCTCCAGGTTCAAATGGATTTGAAAATAATTCTGCTAAAGATTTAAGGAATAATTAATTCCTATTCTACATAAACTATTTTTAAAAATAGGGAAGGAAGGAGTTCTGCCAAACTCCTTTTATGACACAAACATGGTGTTGATACCGAAACCAGAAAGAACCAAAACAAAGGAAATTATTGATCAATTTCTCTAATGAATATTGATAAAAAAATCTTAAATAAAATTTTAGCAATGAGACTCCAGCAAATTATTACTAGGATAATACACCACGATCAGGTAGTTTTCATACCAGGTAGGCAAGGATGGTTTAATATTAGGAAAACACTCAACATAATTAAACATATCATAGCAAAACCAAGAGAAATCACAAGATCATCTCAGTGGATGCTGAAGAAGCCTTTGATAAAATACTTCATTCATTCCTATTAAAAACACTAGAAAGTTTAGGAATTAATGGAGTTTTCCTTAAAATAATAAATTGTATCTATCTAAAAATCATCACCAAACATTATACATACTGGAAAGAAACTCAGAGAATTTCCAGTAAAATCAGGGATGAAACAAGACTTGCCATTATCACCATTACTATTTAATATAGCATTAGACATTCTGGCAGTAGCAATAAAAGAAGAAACCAAAATTGAAGGAATCAGAATCAGCAGTGAGGAAACAAAACTTTCACTTTTTGCAGATAATATGATGGAGAAAATCATCTAAAAAGTTCATTGAAACAATTAACAAATTTAGTAAAATAACCGGATATAAAATAAACCTACATAAATCATCAGCACTTCTATATATAAACAACAAGAGAAAGAGACAGAAAGAGAAATTCCATTTAAAATACCTGTAGACATTATTAAATACTTGGGAATCTACCTCTCAAGATAAGAACAGAAACTGGAGTACCACAATTATGAAGCACTTCTCATCCAAACAAAGTCAAATCTAAATAGTTGGAAAACATGTCAAGTGCTTATGGTGAGGTTGAGCTAATATAATAAAAATGGCAATTCTACCCAAAGTAAATTATTTATTCAGTACCATACCAATCAAACTATCAACTAGCTTTACCAAGCTAGAAAAGATAGTAACAAAATTCATCTGGAGCCACCAAAGGGCAAAACTAGTAAGGGAACTGATGGGAAAAAAATGTAAAGGAAAGTGGCCTAGATCCACCAGATCTAAAATTATACTATAATGCAATAGTCATCAAAATCACCTGGCACTGATTAAGAAATAGAATAATGCATCCTTGGATTAGGATAGGTATAAAAGAAACCAGTAAATGACTACAGCAATCTACTGTTTGACAAACCCAAAGACATCAGCCTTTAGGATAAGAACACACTATTTGAGAAAAATTGTGGGGAAAACTGGAAAATAGTATAACAAAAATTAGGCATAGACATCATACCAAAATAAGGTCAAAGTGGATACAGAATTTAGACATAAAATGTGATGTGGAAAAATTAATAGACCAAGAAATACTCTATCAAATCTATGGAAAGGGGACAAATTTAAAATCATACAAGAATTAGAGCACATTATAAACTGCAAAATGAATGATTGTGACTATATTAAATTAAATAGTTTTTGCACATATAAAATCAATGCTTACATAATTAGAAGGAAAGCAGAAAGCTGGGAAACAATCTTCACAAGTGATAAAGGTCTCATTAATAAAATATATAGAGAATTGCATCAAATTAATAAGAACACAAGTCCTTCCCCAGTAGATAAATAGTAAAAGGATATAAACAGTTTTCAAATGAAGAAATTGATGTTTTATATATATATATATATATATATATATTTGTATATAATCATATGAAAAAATGCTCCAAATCATTATTGATTAGAGAAATGCAAATTAAAAGAGCAGTAGGTATCACATCACACCTATTCAGATTGGCCAAGATGAGGAAAAAGGCAAAATGATCAATGTTGGGGAAGTTGTAGGATTGGGACATTGATGCATTGCTTGGTGGAGTTGTGAATGGATCCAAACCCTTCTGGAGAGCAATATAGAACTATGCACAACAAGCAAGAAAACTCCATACCCTTTGACCCTGCAATTCCAATTCTAGGTCTATATCGAGAAGAAATTATAAAAAAGGGAAAAGTCCTGCATGTTCTAAATTATTCATAGTAGCTCTTTTAGTAGTAGCACAGAATTGGAAATTGAGGGAATGTCAATCAATTGGGGAATGGCTAAACATGTTATGGTACATGAATACTATTGTTCTATCTATCTATAATTAAAAATTGATACCTCATAAAATGTTCTTTACTAAAATGTGCAATATTCTGGTATTCATTCTTTATGAATATAAAACATTTACCAAGTCTATTGTGTCTGTGCATAATATAATTCTTTAGGTTTCTTCTTTCCTCATTCTATTCAGAGATATTCTTTGTGATTGTCATAGGTCTTCAAAATTGTTACTTTCAATTGTCTAATCTTAATATTCATTTTGCAAAACTGACACAGTCTTGCTTGTTATTTCCCAAATATTTTTGTATGAGAAATTCCTGTCCTCTAAAGACAGAGAGAGAGAGAGAGAGAGAGAGAGAGAGAGAGAGAGAGAGAGAGAGCACTTTCATTTAAACTCTAATTTTCTAATAATGTACCACTTTTAAGCAGAAAACAGCCTAGGTATAGCTTTTAGAATAAAAGACAAATAGTCAACTCTAGTGTTATGAAATAAAGCTCCAGATTTAGATGAATGGTCCTGGAAATAGAGCATGAAAGTAATTGAATGACATTTACTTTTCAGTTAAATATCAAGCCTTAAGTCTACCCAGTTAGCAAAGAAAATTCTTCAGTTAAGTCTTTCTTTTTATCAATAGTATCCTCATTCAGCAGGAATTTCACCTAATTTTCCTCTAATCACATTAAATATTTTGGTACAGTTGAGTATTTTTTTTTCAACTCACATAAGGTCCTAGCAGATTTCATGGGAGTCATGCAAATCACTCTGAATCTTTACCTAGCAATGCAATAGTGCCAGAGTAGATCTGACACTTTGTCCTACATTTCTATAGAGACACTCAGGTTCCTGCCCTCTTTGTGCAAAATGCCAAATCAATGAAAAGGACAATAAGCAGTCTTCGAGTTCAGAGGAGATAGAGAGATTTAACTGTGTACTAGAGAATTTTTATGGTTTCATATTTTAGGGAACATAGCAGACATTTAATACATTTGCTAGTTAGACTTTTACAACATAGTATTAACAAGTATTTTTCCAAATTGCTGTCATGGGAAAACCTATGCTTTCAGAACATATTTCCTTGTACTGTTATTTTATGAATCAAAGAATAAAAAGGTAAAGATTAAATTTCAATAACCCAAACAGTAAATTAAAACTCACAACCATTTGAGAAGACATTTATTGTCATCTTGGAAATTTGACAGAAATTGGAAATTTTTTATTCTAAATAATAAATATGCTCACTTAATATTAACTGGTTTCCTAATTAATTCTGAGATTGAATTCAACAGCTTTCTTTTCCAAATGCCACTTAGTGTCAATCATGACAGGAAAGACTGTTATTAAAGATGTTTTCAGAGAGTGACTTTAATTTTATCTTTTTTCATCAACATGAGCTCAGTTAAATGTAATCATTACATGGGCAGATGAGAAACATGACTTTATTGCTTAATCTAAGAATTAGAGAAAAACAATGCTACACACAGATCATATTTGTAAATTTGAATTGGAATTAAATGACAAATTTTCTGAACTTACGTACCATGTTTCATACTTTGTTTTCGATATGAGAGAACTTTTGCATAGTCAATAAACAGTAAATCTTATAAAACCATCACAAATAGTAAGCAAATTAAAGGGTTTTTTAGAGTTTCTGAAAATTTTGAGTAATTTTGAGAATTTTTGAAATTATAATTGATTGTATGTATGGTTTTACTAGGACTGACAACCTGTATGTACATGGTATCATTTATACACTTTCCTATTATCATGTCTTCCAATTCTCTATTCATAGGCCCACAATAACAGCTCCATCTGCTTCTGATAATTATGTGAACTTTTCTAGTTAGAGCAGTATGGAAGTCTTTGTTTGTCCTAACCCTTTAGGCAATCATCATCTATTTACTTATGAGTAAGTTTCATAACTGTTTTTGAAGTCAGACTGGGAGATGCCTGTGAAAGTTAGAGAATTAAATTATTGAATACCACAGATAATGTTGAGGAGGCATTTGAGAGAAGCATGGGTAAGTCAGGAGAATAATACAGAAAATGTTATACATAAACATTTTAATATATAACCCTTTCTTTAAAAAGTAAACTTTATTTTTTAACTGATTCAATTGATAAATAAGAATCTCAGGTAAGAATTAATCTCTTTTTGCTCTTCCAGTCTTACTTATATTTTATTTTCCTTTTTCTCCTCTCCCTTCACTTTAATTTTCTATCATACCAATATGCTTCTTATACTTATCTGTGTAGAATCTGTCAATCATTTTTTCTGATATTTTTAGTGATTTCATTAATGTATTAAAACCTCTTCAGGGTTGGGCTAGGTGGCACAGTGGATAGAGCACTGTCCCTGGAGTCAGTAGTACCTGAGTTCAAATCTGGTCTCAGACACTTAATAATAACCTAGCTTTGTGGCCTTGGGCAAGCCATTTAACTTCATTGCCTTGCAAAAACCTAAAAAAAAAGAACCCCAAAAAACCTCTCCAACATTTTATAACCTCTATGGTGTTCCATTCTATATGATTTTTATCCATTCTTTCCATAAATAATGCTTTCAAAAAAGAGAGAAATGGAGAAAGAACCAATATTGGACTCAGAGGCAAGAATTAAATATTTTTTCCTGACACATGATTATTGTGTGACCATAATGTATTAGTAATTCAGTCAACTTTGTAAAGCTATTAAATTTCTAATAGGATTCTTATTTGCATGAGAAAAGGAGTTTCCACTTTGGAAATTCCCCATACAGTGGAAACATTTGTCCAAGGCATCCTCTATACTCCCAAAATTCCTGTAATAAATTTTTTTCCAAATCAATATTCTGTTTAGGAGAATAGTTAATATTAGCTAAATAGCTGATCAAATGCAACAGGTAGTCTCCAATTCTGAAAAATGGAGATTTAAAAAATGTATTTCTTGGTTATAAATGGAACCTATTAGAATAGATCCTTAGCACACATACACATGTTTTGCAAGAGATATGGGCTCAGCATTCATTTCATCATAAGTCCACAATTTCTGAGCATTTGAGCGTTTTCCATAGTTAGGCAATTGAGTGGTGAAAAGTAATATAGGTATTAATGGGTTTTTGGTTCTATAACTGAACAGCATAAAAGGGGTACTGTATGAGCCAACAAAGGATGTTCCCTTGAAACATAGCCCCCAGAAAGAGGATTGGGGAGGATTGTAACTGAATGAGATTTCCAGAAAGTGCAATGTGATAGGCAAAGTACTGTATATTATATTTCAAGGAAAGAACCATTTCCAGTGAGAGACTTTAACATCTATATGGGTCTCTTATTGAGACCTTCCGGCTCTGGTACGTTTAAGTTGGTAAATTGTTGAGCTCAGTAAAACTGTGGTCAGGAGTGTTGAAATATTTATCCCTGAAATGGTTCAGCTTGTAAGCAATGAGAATGGATTGATGATTCCTGAAATGTGTATTAAATCAGTGTAGGGCTTGCCCATGCATCATTTATTGTTCTTGGATTTTTGACATTGCCCTTATTCTGTGGAAGACAGAAAGAAGTCAGAGAGGGGAAATTGCCCAAGCAGTTTTTCAATATTTCTGCAATTCTGAGAGAATGGTTATTCCCGAAGGACAATGGACAAGGTTCAAAGTAGAAAAGCCCATCTGTCTGTCTTTCTTTCTGTCTGTGTCTGTGACTCTGTCTCTCTGTCCCACTCTTTCCTTCCCTCTTCTCCTTCCCCTGTTCTCTCTCTCTCTCTCTCTCTCTCTCTCTCTCTCTCTCTCTCTCTCTCTGCCTTTCTCTCCCTCTCCCTCTATTCCTCCCCTTTCACTTTCACTTTCAGTTGAGTTGAAAAGAATAGTTGTCTGAGAATGATGTTATTCTGATTAAGTTTCTTAAGTTGGGGGTTTATTTCTATGTATTTTCATATGCACTAAAACTTAAGATAGAAGCAGCATGAAAAACCAAATTAAAATCAATAAAACCTGAGTTCCAGTCTCCCATTCTATACATATTAGCTTTTGATCCTGGGCAGCTCACTTAATATTTATGTGTCTCACACAACTTCGAAAAAGAAGTTTATTTATATACATATTTTAAAAAAATTTATAAACTTCCCTTCATTAATCTCATTCCAGGAGAGATACCTTACCTAGACATCTTCTGTAATAGGTATACCATATTCAGAGAAAAATAGCAATCATAAAATCATGAATTTAGGTTCATGACATATATTAGAAAACTTCATATTAACATTATCTATGTTCATTTACTAAATGTTTTCCAATTTTTTTTATTCTAATCCCAAATGAGGATAGCAGGCTAATTGTTTGACACCTCTGCTCTATTACAAATGATAATTTTTAGAAGTAAAAAAAAAGTCCAGTAAAATTAGGTAATGCATTTTTTAAAAACCTGATATATGCAGAACCATCCATAGCCTCCTCATATCTATAAGGAATCATTAGAAAGTAGTTTTTTGAAAAATCTAGTTTAACATTTAAAATTTTGTAGCAATAAATTTTGATTGCTTTTTAATATGAATTTTGTTGTCATTATATATAACTTCATTTTGTCTTCCCATGTTTCTATGTATTGATCATATTTATAACTTCTTATTATATGATCCTAATTCATTTTTATTTTGTATGCCAAAACTTGCCTAGATATTCTCCTATCTATGGGCCTATATTTGGATTCTAGTTTTTTGCTACTACAGAAAAAAGTGATGCTGTAATTTTGTTGTTGTGTTTTATATCTTTTTTTTTTTTGCCATTGACCTTTATGTGGTACATATCCAGTAAGATAATATCTGGGACAAAGGTTATGGGCTTATTAGTCACTTACTTAGCAAACAAGCCAAATCACTTTCCAGAATATCTGTATTAATCCATTGCTCCATCAATAGTACTTTTTTTATGCCTCTCTATCACTGACTTCCAAACTTTTTTTTTCATATTTGCCAATGGGACATGAAGCAAAATTTAAGAGTTCTTGTGCTTTGCATTCCTTATATTGTTAGTGGTTTAGAGAAATTTTCATGTG
Organism: Macrotis lagotis; assembly: GCF_037893015.1. NCBI lineage: Eukaryota > Metazoa > Chordata > Mammalia > Peramelemorphia > Peramelidae > Macrotis > Macrotis lagotis. Next base: position 235,238,373 of record NC_133661.1, read on the forward strand.
TTTTTAGTAACTAATAATGATTTTAAGAAATATTTATGTATATACTTTTACCATTTTTCTAGCCAGTTTTACCATTTATCTAGTTCTTTTGGTCTAATATATTTTTCCACTTATGTGGATATATTCATATATACCTATGTGTATGCATATATATGATATTTGTAACTATTTTATACCTTTGTCAGAAATACAATATAATATGATGCAATTTTTTACAACAAAGATTTCCCTTTTGCATGTTAATAATTTTTTATTCAAAAGTTTTTCATTTTCACAAAATTAAAATATTGATTTGATCTATTTATAATTAATCCTATCTATGTTTGTTTAAAAATTCATCTTCGTAAGTCAAAATGTCAATATTATCTTAACTATTTTTCCTCTACTTTTTAAATAATGTAATTCTTAATATTTACCAACAAATCAAAGGTAATTATACTTACGGCTTGGGTAGAAATTTTGAACAGTAAAAGAGTCTGCACTCAGATTTGAAAGAGAAAGGAAAGTAGGTTGTAAAGGGTTTCAGGAAATAATGTAGTCTTTCTAATGAGTCCACGTTTCCTACTGAATTAAAGGCCAACTTTTTTTAAACAATTATCATACTGTTGATAATGAATGACTGAGTCATGAAATAGTATGGTCTCTAGAGAATTAAAGGTAGGGGTCACAAAAAGGTGGCCTATTATTATATTATAAATCAAGAACTGCATAAGAAAAGTAGTATAGACATGTCTTTATGAGAGATTTATTTCTGAATAAAAACTGGATAGGTATGACTGAAAAAATGAAGGGTGAAAAAAATAATGATAAGGAGCTTCTGTTTGGGATTTATGGAGAGAAAAAAAATAAACATGCATGGATGAATTGTGATCAATATCAAGAGTACCCACATCAGCAATCTGACAGATATATAGAAATGATAGATTGAAAAAATATCTTGTATTCATAGATTTAAAGCAGGTAGGGCTTTAGAGGTCATCTAGTTCACTTTCCTTATTTTATAATTAAGAAAATTTACATGATGAGTAAGAAAATTTCGTGATAATTTTGTATCTTTGAAAGGAATAGCAAAGTTTTCACAGTAGATTTGCAATTTCAAATGCAATCTTTTCTCTTGTTTTGTTATGGAAATACTTGTTTTATTGCATGAATTAAAAATACAATTTAAGAAAAGAAAAGAAAGCTTATAAGGAAGTCATGGATGTTAAATGACTTGCATAACACTGCACAGATTAGAAGTCAAAAGCTAAATTTTAACCCAGGTCCTCAATTGAATATGATGGTCTAGAAAGTATTCATCCTTAATCCACTTTGTTTTTCTGGCACAATGAGACTGAAATTATGAATGCTCTAAGAACAATATTCCATCAAGAAACCAATCAGGAACAGTTGGCACAACATCTATAAGTATTCCTTCCACTTTGTATTCTTCACTGCATATATAAATACACTCACATGTATGTGTGTGTATGTGTGTGTATTTTTATGATTAGATTGATTAAAGGATTGCCAATAATGTTAACTCTGCTCTTACATTTTTCAATAAAATATGCATGGTTTTGTTTGCTACATTGGAAACATTTTGAAAGAGGAAAGTTTTAAGATGGTTTTAAGAAAATTTAAGATCTCTTCCAGAAAGAGATGTTTTTCTTTATCAAATCATTTAATAGTCTTTAAATAATAAACACAACAGAATCGACTATATTCTATACTGAATACTTAATTTTGTAAGTATAACCACATTGCATAGAAGGAAAGATTTAAGGTGACAATACTTAGAAAATATTTTATGGTCCATAAGTGAAAATCATTGGAGAATCTGGAATATTCAACACTCTCTAGTTCATTGTGTTTCTGTACAATCTTGTGCATTATAGAATATAATCTGCAAAAGCTTTCCTGTTTCTTCTATCTCCATCAAGGATCCTGTTATGCCTTAGTACTTTTCCCCATACATTTTACATATATGGTGAAAGTATGTAATATGTTTGTAATTATTAGCATTCCAATTAGTGTGGTTTTAAAACAAGTTCTAAATTATAATTATTATTTTTTACCAGAGTCTTCTCTCTGTATTTTTGATCTAATTCAATTGATATTTCCTCATTTTCATTCTTCCTAATATTTTTATTTCCTCAAGTAAGACATCAAGGATTATCATTTTAGATGACAAGTTTGCTAGCTAATATGTAATTGATCAAAAAATGAACTACAAAATTTTTATAAGAATACAAGATTCTTATATATCTTTTCAATTTTAAAAATCCATCATTCTAGTTTTATCTTTAAATATGTTGAGTTATTTTGCTTATTTGGACCACTCACCAACATTTCTGCAAATGTTTTTTTTTTTTTTTGCTTCTTGATGGTTTATGAGGTAACATTGCTTGTTATGTTTTCAACATTCTACTTGATAAATTTTTTCAGATGTTATCTTGATCTTATACTCTGCTGTCATATCTCTTTGCTTGGTAAGTAGATCAAATGTTAACTGGATAAATTTTTATGTTAACTTTTCATATATATTTATAAGTCTATATATAGACATCTAAATACACATATATTCTATTAGTGTCAGTTTATTTTTCAGTGAGGAGATCCCTTAATTGCATTATGCCTAGCAAAGTGTTAGATTGCAAAGGGATCTTCATCAACTGAGGAATGGCTGAAGCAAATTGGAGTACTTAATTGTTATGAAAAAAATATTGTGCTATAAAAATTGATAGTTTTAGAGGAACCTGGAAAGACTTACATGAACTGCTACAAAGTGAAATGAAGAGAACCAGGAGAACATGGTATGCACTAACAGCAAAGCAAGGAAGCAAAGCAAATCTGTCTTTTTAAGAATTATGCTATCCATCTTCATAGAAAGAGGTGACAAACTGAGAAAAAATGAAAGCCCAATTTTTCACTTTATTATTCTTGTTTTCTTTTTTGCAAGATGGTTAATATAAATTTATTATTTTGCATGCTTAATTGATCACATTAGTCATCTCTTAAGTGGGAGGGGGAGGGATATAGAGAATTCAACTCTCAAAAATATTTTAAATGCATGTATAAATGAATAATACTTCCTCCCCACTTCTACCCTTTCTTGTAACTTTATATTTATATTTCCTTTAACAAATTTTCTGTGGGCTATACACTGACAACTTGTTGAGAAATTATATATATATATATATATATATATATATATATATATATATATATATATACCGAGCGAGAGAGAGAGGGAGAGAGAGAGAGAGTCAATTGTTTCCTGCCTCTAAAATATAATCAGATATAATCAGTTTTGCCTTTAGAAAGACTTGCTTTCTGCTATCCTGGTTTCTGTAAGCAGATGTCCAGAGTGATTCAGACTAATCATATCATTACAGTTATGGTCTTCTCCTACTGTCACTTAAGACTTTATGAACTGGGGATAAAAACAATCTCAGGCCAGAAATGAAGATGTGATTTAATATGATCCTGAAATCAGGGAAAGATAAACCAATTAAATAACTTTATAACCAATTAAATAACTTTATCTTAAATGATGGATGGATAAAACAGTAAATAATAGAAATAATCAATAATTTTATCCAAGAAAATGATAATAAGGAAACACCATTCCAAAATTTAGTGGATGAAGTCAAAGCAATTTTGTGGGGAAACTTTGCATCTTTAAATTCTTATATGAATAAAATAAGGAAGAGATCAATGAAATGGGCATGCAACTGAAAAATCTAGAAAAAGAACAAAATAATACCCCATTAAATATCAAATTAGAAATTCTGAAAAATCAAAGGAGAGTTTAATAAAATTGAAAACAAGACTACCATTTATCTTATAAATAAAATTAAGAGTTGTTTTATGAAAAAGCCAATTAAACAGCCAAACCTTTGGTAAATCTGATTAAAAAAAAAGAAAGAAGGTAACCAATTTACCAGTATCAAAAATGAAAAAGGTGAACTAACCACTAATGAGGAGAAAATTAAAGGGATAACTCAGAGCTAATTTGCCAAACTGTATGCCAGTAAATTGGATAACTTGAGTGAAATGAAAGTATATTTTCAAAAAATACAAACTACCCAGATTAACAGAAGAGGAAATAAATTACTTAAATAATCCCATTTCAGAAAAAAAAATTGAAAACCATCAATAAACTCCCTAAGAAAAAGTGTCCAGGTCCAGATGAATTTACAAGTAAATTCTACCAAACATTTAAGGAACAATTAATTCCTATTCTACATAAACCATTTTAGAGTTCCAGCCAAGATGACGAAGAGAAGACAGGCAGTTCTAAAGTTTCTAGATCTTTCCCCAACTATCATATGAAATAAACCTCTTCACAGAAATCTGACCCGCAAAACTCAGAAAGAAAAGCCAGGAGAAAGAAGATCTACCTCAGGATTTGTCTACCCCAGCAGCACTGGAATAATTTGGGGGGGGGTGAGTCTGGGCTCAGAGGTAGGATCAACCCCAGCTCAGCCAGATTAGCAGCTAAATTGGAGCTGGGAGTCTGAGGGCCCAAGAGTCAGATTTTCTGTATCAGTGGTGGGGCTACACCGCAGGGGCTTGAGTCAACTAGGGAGCAGAGGCACTGGTGTTGGTGCTGTCCCTCTGGAGCTTGCAGACAGGGCTGGAGGGAGGGTTCCTGTGCAGGAGAGCTGTAGACACCATTCCTGGGTTCCTCTGGGCTGAGGAACTCAGAGTCCATGCCTCTACTGCTGCTGAGGCCTCTTCCCAGAACAAGCATTTGCATACTAATTCTGCCTCAGTCACAGGTGTGTTAGCAGAAGAACCAGCCTAGCTGACAATCCAGAGAGGGATGACCTCAGGCCAGGGCAAAAGAATTCAATAGCTCCAACTCCTCACTTCAAGCAAAGGGAGAAGGCCTCAATCAAGGTCACAGACACTGCAGAGAAAGCAACCAACAACTCCTACTGGCCAGTCAGAGAATTTGCACTAAGTGAGTAAAGCCTTTAGCGGTCCCAAGCCCCTGTGAATCAACCCCTCCCCAACTCAAGGTCTTAGGAAAAAGGAAGAAGGGTCAGCAGAAAGGTGGATCCATAGAAAACTTCTTGGAAGGGAAAGACCCTAACTCAGAAAAACCTAGAACTTTGAGGACAATACGATCTGATCTTCAGCACAGAAAGACTTCCTTGAAGAAATAAAGAAGGACCTTAAAAATCAACTGGAAAATTTGGGAGAGACAATTAATACCTTGCAACAAGAAAACAAATCCTTAGAAAGTACAATTGGACAAACACAAAATGAGAATAAATGTCTCACATCATCAATTGGACAAATACAAAATGAGAATAATTCTCTCACATCCTCAATTGGGCAAATGCAAAAAGAAAATAATTCTCTCGAAACCTCAATCGGTCGAATGGAAACTCTTTCAAAAGTAGAATTGACCAAGTGGAAAAGGAGTTGCAAAAGGTTAATGAAGAAAACTCCCTCCACCCCAAAAAAAGAATGGAGTCTGCAGAAACTAATGACTCCATAGGACAGCAAGAGCCAGTTGAACAAAGTCAAAACATAGAAAAAATAGAAGAAAATGTAAAATACCTCATCAACAAAACCACTGGCAGGGGCAACCTGAGAATTATAGGACTTCCTGAAAACAATGAAGAGAAAAAAAGCCTGGACTTAATATTACAGGATCTAGTGATGAAAATCTGCCCTGATATCATGGAATCGGAGGGCAAAGTAGTTATTGAAAGAATACATTGATCCCCTCCAGAAAATGATCCTAAAATGAAAACACAAAGGAATGTTGTGGCCAAATTCCAGAACTATCAGATAAAAGAGAAAATCCTGCAAGCAGCCAGAAACAATTTAAATATCAAGGAGCCACAGTAAAGATCATGCAGGACCTGGCTGCATCAACATTAAGGGATCAAAGGGCCTGGAAAGAGATATTTCAAAGAGCAAGGGAGCTTGGAATACAGCCAAGAATCTACTTTCCCATAAAACTGAGCCTTCACTTACAGGGAAATAGATGGATATTTAATGAAATGGAAGAATTACAAAAATTCCTGATGAAAAGACCAGAGCTAAATAGAAAATTTGGACATCAAACAGGAGGTTCAAGAGACACATGAAAAGGCAAAAAAAAAAAAGGGGGGTGGGTGGTAAAAAGGAAAAAAAAAAAAAACTGTTATACAGTAAGTTGAAACCAGCTATATCCCAGCATGGGGAAAAAGATTCTCATAAATCTTGAGAATTGTAACTATAACAGAGAGAATATACCTAGCCAGAAATGATGGACATTCATGATCTATCCATGAGACTGCTATCTAAAGGCATGAAACTGGCTTTAACCCCACTTGGGAGAAGGACTCTAATAATTCTCAAGAATTTTAACTCTATTAGATAGAACATACTGAACTAGAAGTGACAGACACTCAGAATATTCTATGATTCAGATAGAATGATCTAAAAAAACACTACCTCCTTAAAAAGGGGGGGGCAGGAAAGAGACTGGAGGAGGGAGGGGATTGAATGGGGTAAATCTCATTACACTAAGAGGCAGGAAAAAACCTATGGTAATAGAGGGGAAGAAGGGAGCAGATGAGAAATGCCTGAATATTCTTCTCATCAGACTTGGCTTAAAGTCAGCCTACACATACTCAGTTAACTTATAAAACATGTAGACTTTCAAGTATTAAAAGGGGAAAAGGGGTGGGGGGAGAGAGAAAGAGAAGAGGAGTGGGGGGGGAAGGGGGAAATAACAAAAGGAAGGGAAGGGAAGGGAAAAGGGAAAAAGGGAAAGGGGATAGAAAGGGGAGGGATGATATAGGAGGGCAAAAACACTGAAGGGGTGGTATTTAGAAACAAAATACTGGATAATATGAATGGGGGAAGGGGGAAAATACAAACAGAGGGAAGATAGCATGGAGGACAATAAAGAATTAGTAATCATAACTTTGAATGTGAAAGGGATGATCTCTCCCTTAAAACATAAGCAGAATGTATTAAAAAGCAGAATCCTACAATGTGCTGCTTACAAGAAACTCATTTGATGCAGAGAGATACATATAGAATAAAGGAAAAAGGTTGGAGCAAAATATAGTTTGCTTCAGCTGAAGTAAAAAAAAGCAGGGTAGCAATTCTTATCTCAGACAAAGTAGCAACAAAAATAGATAGCATTAAAAGAGATAAGAAAGGAAACTTTATCCTCCTAAAATGTACCATAGACAATAAAGTTATTTCAATACTGAATATTTATGCACCCATTGGGACAGCACCCAGATTCTTAGAGGAAAAGCTGAAAGAACTACAGGAAGACATAGACTGCAAAACTCTACTACTGGGAGATCTCAACCTCTCACACTCAGATATAGATAAATTGAATCATAAAATAAACAAGAAAGAAGTTAAGGAGGTAAATAGATTGTTAGAAAAATTAGATATGGTAGACTTATGGAGGAAACTGAATGAGGATAGAAAGGAATGTATCTTTTTGTCTGCAGTACAAGGAACTTATACAAAAATTGACCATGTACTAGGACATAAAAACCTACTGATGAACTGAAGAAAGGCAGAAATAATGAATACAACTTTCTCAAATCACAATGCAATAAAAGTCATATGCAATATTGGGCCAAAGAGATATAGACCCATAACAAATTGGAAACTGAAAAACTTCATTTTAAAAAATGAGTGGACCAAAAAACAAATTATATAAAGAATTAACCATTTTATCCTAGATAATGATAATAATGAATCAACATACCAAAACCTATGGGATTCATTCAAAGTGACTCTCAGGGGATATATTATAGCTTTAAATGCTTACATGAATAAATTGGAGAAAGAGGAAATCAATGAACTAAACATACAACTAAAAAAATTAGAGAAAGAACAAATCAAAAAGCCCCAATTAAATACCAAATTAGAAATTCTAAAAGTTAAAGGAGAAATTAATTAAATTGAAAGCAACAAAACTATTGAATTAATAAAACCAAAAGTTGGTATTATGGAAAAATCCAATAAAATTGATAGACCTCTGGTCAATTTGATTAATAAAAAGAAAGAAGAAAACAAAATTCCTAGTATCATAAATGAAAAAGATGAACCACCAATGAGGAGGAAATTAAAGTAATAATTTGAAATTATTTTGCCCAACTCTATGGCAAAAAAATTTGATAATCTAAGTGAAATGGATGAATATTTACAAAAATATAAGTTGACCAGGTTAAATAAAGAAGAAATAAATACATAAACAACCCTATCTCAGATAAAGAAATTCAACATGCTGTCATTGAACTCCCTAAGAAGAAAATCTCCAGGGCCTGATGGATTTGCAAGTGAATTCTACCAAACATTTAAGGAACAATTGGTTCCAATTCTATATAAACTCTTTGGAAAAATAGGGAAAGATGGAACTCTGCCTAGCTCTTTCTATGAAACCAATATGGTGCTGTTACCTAAACTAAGCAGAGTTAAAACAGAGAAAGAAAATTATAGACCTATTTCCCTGATGAATACAGATGCAAAAATCTTAAATAAAATCTTAGCAAAATTATTACAAGTTATCACTAGGATAATACATTATGATCAAGTAGGATTTATTCCAGGAATGCAGGTTTGGTTCAATATTAGGAAAACTGTTAGTATACTCAATTATATCAACAACAAACCTATCAGAAATCATACGATCATATCAATAGATGTTGAAAATGCTTTTGACAAAATACAGCATCTGTTCCTACTAAAAGCTCTAGAGAGTTTAGGAATAAATGGACTGTTCTTTAAAATAATTAGCAGTATCTACCTGAAACTATCAGCAAGCATTATATTCAATGGGGAGAGGCTAGAGGCATTCCCAGTAAGATCAGGGGGTGAAGCAAGGTTGCCCAGTATCACCACTACTACTCAATATTGTATTAGAAATGTTAGCATCAGCAATTAGAGAAGCAAAAGAAATTGAAGGAATTAGAATTAAGAAGGAAGACACAAAACTCTCACTCTTTGCAGATGAGAAATCATCCAAGAAATCATCCAAAAAACTACTGGAAACAATTAGCAATTTTAACAAAGTTTCAGGTTATAAAATAAACCCTCATAAATCCTCAACTTTTCTATATATGTCTAGCAAGATACAGCAGGAAGAGCTAGAAAGAGAAATCCCGTTCAAAGTAACCTCAGACAATATGAAATACTGGGTAGACTGTTTGCCAAGACAGACTCAGAAACTTTTTGAAAACAATTATAAAACACTTCTCACACAAATTAAATCAGATTTAAAGAACTGGGCAAATATCAACTGCTCATGGATAGGTACAGCTAATATAATAAAAATGACAATTCTACCAAAACTAAACTACCTGTTTAGTGCCCTACCAATCAAAATTCCAAAAAGTTACTTTAATGAGTTAGAAAAAATTGTAAGTAAATTCATATGGAGAAATAAAAAGTCTAGAATTGCCAGGAGCTTAAAGTAAAAAAGTGCAAAGGAAGGTGGCTTAGCCCTACCTGATCTAAAATTATATTATAAAGCATCAGTCATCAAAATTGTTTGGTATTGTCTAAGAAATAGAATGGTGGACTAATGGAATAAACTAGGTGTAAAAGCAGGAGATGATTATAGTAATCTGCCTTGTGATAAACCCAAGGAGTCCAGCCATTGGGATAAAAACTCCCTCTTCGATAAAAACTGCTGGCATAATTGGAAGTTAATAGGGAAGAAACTTAGATTAGACACAACACCTAACACCCTTTACCAAGATAAGATCCAAATGTTTACAGGACTTAGACATAAAAAACAATACTATAACAAACTGTAAGGTCAAGGACTAGTTTACCTGTCAGATCTATGGAAAGGGGAGCAGTTTATGTCTAAGGAAGAGTTGGAGAACATCACCAAAAACCAATTAGATGGTTTTGATTAAATTAAATTAAAAAGCTTTTGCAAAGATAAAACCACTGTAACCGAGATCAAAAGAAATGTAATAAATTGGGAAACAATCTTTACAACCAATGATTCTGACAAAGGAATCATTTCTAAAATATACAGAGAACTGAGTCATATTTTTAAAACAAAAAGCCATTCCCCAATTGACAAATGGTCAAAGGATGTGCAAAATAAATTTACACATGAGGAGATCAAAGCAATCCATAGCCATATGAAAAGAATTGCTCTAAATCATTACTTATTAGAGAAATGCAAATTAAAGCTTCTCTGAGGTACCACCTCACACCTCTCAGATTGGCAAATATGAGCAGAAAAGGTAATGATCATTGTTGGAAGGGTTGTGGTAAATCTGGGACACTATTACACTGTTGGTGGAGCTGTAAACTCATCCAACCCTTCTGGAGAGCTATTTGGAACTATGCCCAAAGGACAACCAAAATGTGCATACCCTTTGACCCAGCAATATCGCTATTGGTTCTATAACCTGAAGAGATAATGAAAAATGGTAAAAACATCACTTATATAAAAATATTTATAGTAGCCCTGTTTGTGGTGGAAAAGAATTGGAAATCAAGTAAATGTCCTTCATTTGGGGAATGGCTTAGCAAACTGTGGTATATGTATGTCATGGAACACTATTGTTCTATTAGATACCAGGAGGGATGGTATTTCCTGGAAGCCTGGAGGGATTTGCATGAACTTATGCTGAGTGAGAGGAACAGAACCAGAAAAACACTATATACCCTAAAATGAACATGGGAGTAATGTTCAACTTTGAAGGACTCGTTCATTCCATCAGTGCAGCAATCTGGAACAATTTGGGGTTGTCTGCAAAGGAGAGTGTCATCTGTATCCAGATAAGGAGATGTGGGGTTTGAACAAAGTTCAAGGACTATTCCCTTTAATTTAGAAATAAACAGATATCTTATTGTCTGATCTTGTTACCTCTTAGACTTCTTGTCTCTTCTTCAAGGATATGATTTCTCTTTCATCACATGCAATTTGAGTCAAGGTACAACATGGAAACAAAGTAAAGACTGACAGATTGCTTTCCTTCTGGGGTGGGGTTGGGAGGAGGGAAGTAAGATTGGGGGGAAATTGTAAAACTCAAATAATATCTTTAATAAAAATAAATTAAAAAATAAACCATTTAAAAAACATGAGAGGAAGGAATTCTGCAAAACACTTTTCATGACACCAACATGGTACTGATATTTAAACCAGGAAGAACCAAATAGACAAAGAAAATTATAGATCAATCTCCCTAATTAATATTGATGTGAAAATCTTAAATAAAATTTTAGCAGTTAAACTACAGCAAGTTATTATCTGTATAATACACCATGATCAGATTGAATTTATACCAGACAGGCATGGAAGGTTCAACATTAGGAAAATACTCAACACAATTAGACATATCTATAACAAAGGCAATGGAAATCATATGATTATCTCAATAGATACATAAAAAAATCTTTAATCAAATACAGCATCCATTCTTATTAAAAACACTAAGAATAAATGGAGTTTTCCTTAAAATAATAAATAGTATCTATCTAAAAGCATCAACATATATCATATTTAATGGGAATAAACTCAGAGCATTTCCAATAAAATCAGGGGTGAAACAAGGATACCCATTATCACCATTACTATTCAATCTAGTATTAGAAATGCTAGCAATAACAATAAGTGAACAAAAAGAAATCGAAGAAATCAAGATTGGCAATGAGGAGGCAAAACTTTCACTTTTTGCAGATGATATGATGGTATATCTAGAGAACCAGAGAAAATCTACTAAAAAACTACTTTGAACCAATTAACAAATTCAGGAATACAGCAGGATATAAAATAAACCCAAGTAAATCATCAACATTTGTATATATGAAAAACAAAGCCCAAAGGCAAGAGATAGAAAGAGAAATTCCATTTAAAATAGCTGTAGACATCGTTAAATACTTGGGAATCTACTTCCCAAGGAAAACCCAGAAACTGTATGAACACAATTATAAAACTCTCCTCACCCAAATGAAGTCAGATCTAAATAATGGGGAAAATGTCAAATGTTCATGGTTAGGTTGAGTTAATATAATAAAAATGACAATTCTACCGAAATTAAATTACTTATTCAGTGCCATACCAATCAAACTACCAAAGAACTACTTTACCAAGCTGCAAAAAAATAGTAACAAAATTCATCTGAAGCAATAAAAAGGCAAGAATAGCAAGGAAACGTATGAAAAAAAGGTAAAGGGCCCCGGCCCCCGGGCCCAGAGCAGCGGCGGCGGCGGCGGCGGCGGCAGCGCTCCGGGGGCGCCCGCACGACCCCCCAGCGGCGGCAGCGGCCCCGGCCCCGCCATGGCACAAAGCGGCCAGCCCCCCCCCCCCCCCAGGAGAACCTGCAGGGCTCTTGGGTGGCATTGCACTTCAGCAGTAATGGCACCGGTCATAGTGCAGTGCCATCCTCAATTTCAGCCTATAATGGCGACATGGAAAAGATTCTTCTGGATGCCCAGCATGAGTCTGGACGGAGCAGCTCCAAGAGTTCTCACTGTGACAGCCCACCTCGGTCACAGACACCCCAAGATATTAACCGAATTTCTGAAACGGATACTCACAGCATTGGAGAAAAGAACAGCTCCCAGTCTGAAGAAGACTACATGGAAAGACTGAAAGAAGTAGAGAGCATCCTGAAGAAAAACTCAGACTGGATCTGGGACTGGTCCAGTAGGCCTGAAAATATCCCCCCAAAGGAGTTTCTTTTTAAGCACCCGAAGCGTTCGGCCACTCTCAGCATGAGAAACACGAGCGTCCTGAAAAAGGGGGGCATCTTCTCGGCAGAGTTTTTGAAGGTTTTCCTCCCGTCCCTGCTGCTCTCTCACTTCCTCGCCATCGGGCTGGGGATCTACACTGGAAGGCGTCTCACCACCTGCACCAGCACCTTCTAGGGCAGTGGGGCTGGGAGTCTGGCCAAGCAGCAGGCTGCCATCTCTGAGCATGCCAAGGGGTCCGGCCGTGAGTCCGGGATGGCTCCTGCGACTTGTGCTCATCTGTTGTGTAAATGTTGTGTTCCTAGTTCAGTAGAAGCGGAGGAGAGTAGCTGTCTTCACTCCCTGGGCACCACATGGGGAGCAGGTCCGACTGGCCTCTCCTCCCTGTCGGCGTAGCCCCTCGAGTTCTCCCCATCCTGGGGCTCCCTGGACACACTTCCCAGTTCCCCACGGAGGGGCTACTCCTTTGGACAAATGAATCGTGTCATTTTTAACAGCATGATTGCTAGGGGCTTGTGGTCCCAGAAGACCCCCATGCCTGTTTGCCCTGGTTGGAGCAACCGCTTAGGGAAGTCTCTCCTCCATTCTGCTGGGTGGTCTTCCTGGGCAGATGGGAAGAGAGGAAGCCCCCAAGGTGGTCCAACCAACCCTGACGTTGAAGTCTCTGGGTCCTCCACTTGTTTGCCCTCCTAGGGCTTAGTGTGGCCTGCAACGTGTCCGGGCAGCTGCCCCCACTAAGCCTGCTTGCTTCCCCGTGCTCCCAGCTAGGTCCCTACCACACTTCTTGGCCCTGCCCTTTATCAACTTCAGCCACCACAGCCAGAATGAGAAGAATTCTGTGTTTGCCAAATTCCCCAAGGTGCCCGTCTCCAGGTCCAGTTCACCAGTGTCATGAGCCTGCCTTTTTCCTTGGCACAAATTATTTTCTGAAAGGAGGCCATATCTTTGCTGTGCTGGACACACTCAGCATTTGTTTATATCTGTCCCTGATGACCCCCCTAGCCCCCCACCCCATCTGGGATGAAATAATCAACCTTCCAGATTGAAAAGCAAGCCCCTCTCCTTTGCCCTCCACCCCTTCCTCCACTGCAGAGGTGGCCCAGGTGCTTATCGCCCTTCCCAGCCCAGCCACTGGGCTCCCCTGCTTTGGTCAAAGCCCACAGAGGGGTTGCCTCAGACAGCGCTTTGTAAGCCAAGGGAAGGAAGAGTGATTCAGAAAGCAAGTACTCGTCTTCGGCCAGTCCCCTCTTCAGCCAGCCAGCCGATAATTAAGTGGAGTGATTGCTGGGCCCCAGCACCTTAAACAAAATGAAGGATCTTTTGTTTTCTATTCCCTTTGTCCTGAGTAGTTAGTCCCTCTCCTACCCTTTGAACCACTTCTTGTAACAGAATAAAGGAGCATTTCAGCCAAAAAAAAAAAGAAAAAAAAAGAAAAAAAGGTAAAGGAAGGTGGCCTAGCTCTACCAGATCTAAAACGATAGTAATAAAGCAACAGTAATCACAACTGCCTGGTCCTGATTAAGAAATAGAGTACTGGATCAGTGAACTTCCAGAGAAGTTGCTATAAATAACTACAGTAATCTACTATTTGACAAACCCAAAGACATCTGCTTCTGGGATAAGAACTCATTATTTGACAAAAATTGGGTAAGATAAATTAATAGGGCAAAAAATACTCTATCTATAAGCTCTATGGAAACGGGATAAATTTATGACCAAACAAGAATTAGAACACATTATAAACTAAAAAAATGAATGATTTTGACTATATTAAATTAAAAAGCTTTTGCACTAATTAAATCAATGCTGCCAACATTAGAAGGAAAACAGAAAGCTGGACAACAATCTTCACAACCAGGAGTTCTGATAAAGGTCTCATTAATAAAATAAATAGAAAATTGCGACAAATTTATAAGATTCCCCAATTGATAAACGGTCAAAAGATACAGTTTTCAAATGAAAAATTATAGCCTTATATAATTATGAAAAATGTTCCAAATCACAATTATTTAGAGAAATGCAAATTAAGGAGTATCATTTCATACTTATTAGATTAGCTAAGATGAGAAAAAAGGGAAGATATCAATGTTGGAGTGGTTGTGGGAGGATTGGGACATTGATAGTTTGCTGGTGGAGTTGTGTATAGGTCCAAACTTTCTTGAGAACAATATGGAACTATGTCCAAAGAGCAATAAAACTGTTCATATCCTTTGACTCAACAATTCCAATTCTAGGCCTGCATCAAGAGGAAATTATAAAAAAAAGGGAAAAGTCCTACATATTCCAAATTATTCATAGCAGCTTTTTTTGTAGTGGCAAAGAATTATAAATTGAAGGATATCCATTAATTAAGGAATGGTTAACATGTTATGGTACATTAATACTATGAAATATTTTTGTTCTATAAGGAACCATAAGTGGTCAGACTCTAGAGAAGCATGGAATGACTTACAGCATCTGATGCTCAGTGAAGGGAGTATAGCTAAGAGAACAATGCACTCATTAACAACAACATTGTGAGATGATTAACCTTGATGGAAGCAGCTCTCCTCAGCAGTCCAGAGAACTAGTATAACAGTATTTGACTGGTTTTGGACTACATTATCCCCAACCAGAAGAAGAAACAATTAAAACAAAAGGCAAGAAAAAAAAAGCCCTTGCAAATCTGATGAACACTTTATAAAAACTATCTCTTTATCTCTTTCCCTTAATCCTAATTTGTCTTGACAAAAATGGCTATTTTGTAAACATGTTTAACAAAATATGTATGTAAACTTCTAACCTGATTGTTCACTGATGATGGGAGGGGGGGGTGGGAAGGGAGGGTGGAGGGAAATTTTGTAATTTGCGAACATTCATGAAAATAAATAAATTTTTAAAAATCTGATCCTGAAACTAGAAACTTTGACAAATGACAGGACTGGGCAGAGCACACTAGTCACTCTAGCAATTGCCAGGGAAGGTATGAATGGAGATTTTAAATATAGACACAATTGCATTTCAATTATGACCAACTCTCTGTGACCACATTTGAGATTTTCTTTGCAAAAATGCTCAGATTTTGCCATTTCCATCTCTGGCCCATTTTACACATGAAGAACCTGAAGCAAACAATAAAATGATTTGTTCAAAGTCACAAAACTACTAAGTGTCTCTATTGTTGTATTAGAAGCCAGGAGGTATGGGAATTCAGGGAAGCCTGGAGGGATTTGCATGGATGCTGAGTGAGATGAGCAGAACCAGAAAAACACTGCACGCCCTAACAGCAACATGGGGGTGATGATCAATCTTGATGGACTTGCACATTCCAACAGTGCAACAATCAGGGACAATTTTGGGCTGTGTGCAATGGAGAATACCTTCTGTATCCAGATAAAGAATTGTGGAGTTTGAACAAATTTAGAAAAAAAAACTTGATATCTTATTGTCTGATCTTGTTATCTCTTATACTTTTTTGTTTCTTCCTTAAGAATATGATTTCTCTCTCATTACATTCAATTTGGATCAATGCACAACATGGAAACAAAGACTGACAAATTGCCTTCTGTGGGGGGGTGGGGAGGGATTAGGGGAGGAATTGTAAAGCTCAAATAAAATCTTTAATAAAAAAAACCCCAATAAGTATCTAATGTTGATCTGAACACATATTTTTCTGATTCCATATCTAGCCTACTATTTACTGGATCACAACATCACATGCATAGTTTTATTTAAGATATTTTAGGTAGCCTTAGTAAGTACATACATACATATTTCCAAGTTACAAAATTATCCTCCACCCTCCCTTCCCACCCCCTCCCCTCAGCTATCAGGTTAGCAATTTATATACATATTTTGTTAAACATATTTGCAAATGATTTATTTTTGGCATGACAAATTAAGGAATAAGGGAAAGAGATAATTTTTTAAAGTGTTCATCAGATTCATAAGGGTTGTTTTTTTCCCCCTGTGTTTTGTTTTGTTTTGGTTTTCTTCCTCTGGTTGGGGATAATATATTTCAAGACCAGTCAAATACCATTAACCTAACTCTCTGTACTGCTGAGAGGAATTACCCATTCCCTTAAATAAATAAAAAAAATTAGAAAAAAAAGACACATTTACCATCATCACTTCTGGAAAACAGAATGCAAACTCTTTAAGTACTTTTATCTCAACCCCAGCACACATTCAAATACTTTGTGTGTATTTTGCACTTAGAAGATGTTTGTGGAAGTTAATGGAATCATATCATGCCTATTATTAATCTGACCATTAAATGAAATAATGTATGCTCGACAAATAAAAATGCAATGTAAATCTAAGCTATTGTATGTTCACAATAGATGTATAGCATATCAAAGATGCAAGGAACCTTTGAATAACAAAAAATGGGAAGGTCTTTAGAACAAAGAAATTTCAGAGCTGGAAGGGATGTTCAAAAAGAGAAACCAAGGTCCCATGGACATCTTAAGTTTAAAATGTCCCAAACTAAACTGTTTATCTTTTCCCCAAGCCTACCCACTTCCCAAATTTTCTGAATACTCTTGAGAACACCACTTTCCTCCCAGTCAATTAGGCTCACAGTCCAGGTTCATACTTGATTCATCACTTTTTCCTTCCTTTTGACATATCTAATGTGTTATTAAGACTTGTCAATTATGCCTTCATGATATCTTTCACAGACTTCCCTAACATCTATTCTTCTCTGGCATTTCTAGCACCCTGAAGCAGGAGACTGGGATCACTTTATATCAAAACTATTCTAATAGCCTCCTCTCTCTTCTTATATTAATCTATCCTCCACACAGCTATTGAAGTGATTTTTCTAAAATGCCAGCCTGTTCATCTCAATTCACTCAACTTATTTTATGTATGCTTATAGTTTCCTATCATCTATAGGTTCAAATATAAAATCTTCTATTTGACTTGTAAAACTATTCCTAATATTCCTTTCTTCTTTTTCAATGTTCTTTTAAATACTAACTGGGCTTAATGCTTCTGGCTTCCTTGGTGTTCCTTATATAAGGCACTACATATCCCAAATGATCATTTTCAATAACTATCCTCCATATTTGAAATGTTCTCCTTCCTCATCTATGTCCCCTGTTTTCATGATTTTCTTCAGGTCTCATAAAAAATCTCAACAAGATTCTTTTTTACAATTCTTCATGCCTTTCCTGTGAGTTTGCTTCCAAATTATCTTATAAATTACTTTGTACATAAGTATATGCATATGATCTCTCTCATCAGACACAAACTCCTTAAAAAACAGATTTTCCCCTATCTTTGCATCCCCAGTACTCAGCCAATCAATAAAAATTTATCAATACTTTCCATGTGTTATTTATCATTCTTACTCTAATGTCATTTCAGTTATGTCTGATTCTTCAGACATCATTTGGGGGTTTTCTTGCCAAAAAAAGTCAAACATATTTCCTTCTTCGACTCATTTTATAAATGAAGAAACTGAGACCGAGTTAAGTGACTTGTCCAGGGTCACATAACTAGCTTGTGTTTGAGGCTAAATTTGTACTTAGATAGATGAATTTTCCTAATTCCAATCCTGGTGCTCTTCCCACTGTGCCATCTAGTTATCTGCTATGCCTATAGTAGGTTATTAATAAATAATTGTTGAACTGACTTGCTGTATTGTAGTAATAGCACATCTATATTTGTAAATTCAGAAAAATTATACAATTACACTATTCATTATATATATATATATATATACTGAGAATATATCCTTAAATAAATAAAGGGAAATAAAATCTCTCTCTCTCTCTCTCTCTCTCTCTCTCTCTCTCTCTCTCACACACACACACACACACACACACACACACACACACACACACACACAATCTATACTTGGTAGAAGATGCCTAGATCTTAGAAGCTTAGCTTGATGATTTTAGCTCATTGATTTCTAATCATATTGCCTTGAATGAAAAAAAGTGACTTTTTTTAGTAAAAATTATTTTCCCCAATCATCAGTACTCCATTCTTAGTGTTTTCTTGTTTATGACATTCTCTCCTGCATATTTCTGTTTCCAGACTCCATATAGCTGACCTCACTCTCAGGTATTTCCCCTCCTATTCTCCTTCCTCTTTTCCCTACCCCTAAGTGTCCTTGAATCATGTGGCTCCATTCCTATATCTTTCGTTCTCTCCCTTCCTCATGTATGTAAGTTTGTATTGTGTAAAAATGTGGTCTGCAGAACAATTCATTTATATTATGTAAAGTGTTATCTAGATGTCTGCTAAATCAGTTTCCATTTTTATAATACCTTTTTAGCAATCTACTTTACCTGTTAGCTTGTATTGAACCCCAGCAAAATTTACGTATCTACTTTAAACTAGTCAGTCTACTCTATTTGAAAAATGTCACAGGAGACTGCAAATCCTGATTCACAGAATAGTTGATTTCTATATAAAACAATTGAAACTTGGTAGGTAAGTGAAGAAAATTTGGACTGATCTGGTCTTCCTGTGTAAAACACTGTTATCCTGGTAGTTTCACAGTCTCCCTTGAATGAAATTGTATCTAAATTCAATTCAATAAAATAATAATAATAATTCATTAAATTCAGGTATTTTTAAAGTTTAAAATAGAAGCTGCCAGGCTTTATAGGTTTTACATGAAATTTGAAAATAGAAGCTGAAAATTAGGATTAAAATAAATGTAGAAAAATGATAATTTTATAATCATCTCAGAAGTATACAACAAAATCAAGATAAAGGTTTATTAAAGGTAATTAGACACGGAAGCATAAAAGTTAATTAAAAACAGAGTAAACTGACTTACTATTTTGGTTTTTATGATAATAATTGTGAAAAGTGAATTTACTTCTAAGATGGATATATATATATATATATATATATATATATTATGCTCTTACCAGAAAAAAACAGAAATGTGTGTTCAAATAGTATTATCAGTTCAATGAAAATGTCATTTTAAGTGGTTATTAAAATAAATTGCTTTCATTTGATGAATTCACCAACTAAATCCACTAAAGCAACCTTTTTTATAGACCTATAGAGAGGTAGCATGAAACAATAGTTATGACATCATTGGTAGTAGTAATGACAATAAAAATAAAAGCATTTTTGTAAGAAAATACATACAATACTATAGTCTTAAAAAACTGATAGGCAAAAAATGGTGAGTGATTTATAAACAAGAGGTAGGGAAGACTTGAATTGCTTCTGCCATTTGTATAACTATAGTCAAGGCCTATGGTTGGTGTTATTTGCTCAGATATTCTAGCCATCATATCATAATCCCTGTCAAAATTTTGAACACTTATTGAGGTCTTATCTGAACTTCTTGCAGTTCTTGAGTTTGTACAATTAAGCTGGAAATCTCATGGCAACAAATCTGCTATTCTCGTGATTTTAGACATATACAACAAAATCAGTTCAAATGGAAAATAAAATCAACCAAACCAATTTCCAATCTTGAAAGTAGTTTGACCTATAGCTTTATTTTTTTATCTGAAATGAGTTTAAGGAGTCATTTCCAAGAAATGTAATATCTTTGGAAAGTAGTTTTCTCCTTTAAAAAATTTCCTCATATTCAAATAAAATGAAATTTAAATTAAATTATATGCCTAACAAGAAGAAAATAGTGAAGCATGCAACATTTATAATTAAAAAAACTAACTAAAATTATAAGAAAAATATAATGGCCATTCAAAAAAACCCAATCATTTCAACCATGTGAGATCATCAGCAACAGAAAAAGAAAGGAGGAATCATGTATACAGAATGACTTTTTAATATCTGCCCCTAAAATAAATACCAACCCCTGGGAAAGAAAATGAATTGAATGAATGAAGAAATGAGACTAATTAAACCAGGAAAGGTACAGTGTTGTAAGAAATGTAATGACAAAATATGAGAAATAAAACTACTACTAATGGATCAAGTACACTGGTAAAAGTAGATAATCAGTATCCTCAGTATTCTGTAATTTCAATTTGTTTTATGTTCAAGTTAAATAATTAACTAACAATATTCACTTAAAAGATAATTGTTAAGTATGTAATTACTGAAATGATCTAATATTATAATGAATACATTTGCCAATCTGTTCATTTTATCAAATGTTAAATATCTATATCAAAGGTCCTATAAAAGGTATTGGTGATTAAAGAACAAAAACATTAAGGAGTCACTAACTTTAGGAGTTCATGTTATTTTATATCTTTATAATCAATTTGATTGAGGTTATGGAAAATTAGATAGCAAAAAAAATTGAACTGGAAGGTTATCTGAACTCATCTAATGCATAAAGTACCCTCTTTAATTAGCAAGTTACTAGGGAAACAGGTTGACTTAATTTTATTTATGCTACATTTAATTGCTTTGTACATATTGTATTTAATATATTAAAATTGTTTCTACATATTCACCCTGAATTCAAATCAAAATGATGTACTCAAATTGTGTACATCTGGGAAATAACAAAAAGTGACAGAATGGCTTGTACTGCAGTAATATTAAGTGCATAGAGATTACTATCTCTACTTAAATAAAATTGAATTGACTAGACCTCCTCTTTGCTGACAAATTATTATTTCCATTCCATCATGCCCTCCAAGTTGTTATAATTTTTATCACTGAAAACCTTGCCTGCTTGCTTCATAAACTGTGTCTCTGATTGGTGCCTTTGGTCCTTTACTCTTATTTTTTTATTGTCTTATTTTTTCTTGTATGGCTTGGTAGAATCATCTAAAGAGACAGAAATGAGATGTGAATTTATTTATCATTGCCCTCCCTTCATTTTCTGCCTTTATCTTCTCTTTCCTGTCTCCATTCCTTTTTGTTTCCTGTATATATATATATATATATATATATATATATATATACATATATATATATATATGTATATATATATATATATATATGTGTGTGTGTGTGTGTGTGTGTGTGTGTAAAAATGGAAAAGAGAGCACTTCTATATAAACAACAGAAAAACAAAGAAGTTCATATGTGAAATTAAATTTTTATTTCTTAATTTTTCCTTTTAAAAATATTTCTGTATGTATATATTTATATATGTGATAAATTATATATATTCCTAATATCTGTACTATTCTGATTATTTAAATAAAATGTTTCAATTGACCTATTTTTGATAATATTATTTATACTATATTCTAATAGAACTCCCAATTAAAATATGAGTAGAAAAATAAATAAATGTGCATAGTTAACATCTCTTTAAACATTTATTTTCCATTATAACATCTTTTTGAAGTTTATGATTAGTCAATAGACATTTATAACCATTCTACGATGTACTAGACACTGTACTAAGCAAACAGGATACAAAGTAACACAAAGCAAACAAATTACAAAAACAATAAAAACCTACTTAATCCTTGTCTGTAAAGAGCTAATAGTCTTATGGGGAAACAAAATCTACACAACTATTTATAAGCATGATAGATTTAGGATAAATTGAAATAATAAATAGGAACAAAGGTACAAAGATTAAGAAGGAAAGACTACTGACAGGAAGTGAAAATGTAGGTGAGTTATGAAGAGAAAGAGTTGGAGATAAGGAAGGAGAGAACCAAAGACAGTGAAAATGTATAGAGTCTTCAGATGAAATATTCTGTGGGATATACATCCTGTGTGAGGTCAGTGTCACATAATCTAGTATACAGGAGAGAATAAAGGACACAATTATAAAGGTAAGAAGGTCCAAGTTAATAAGGCTTTTAAAATCGATATTTAGGTTTTTTCATTTGAACTTTGAGGCAATAAAGATTTACCACGGTTTATGGAATGAAATGGAGTGTGATATGTTCAAACATGCATTTTAATCACTTTGATGGTTGTGAAGAATGGACTAGAATGAAGAGAGACATGAGAAAAGAGGATCAACCAGTAAGTTACTGTAGTAGTCTCAGTGCAAAGTGATAAGGGATTGAGTCACAGTGGTGGGACTATCATAGCAGAGATAGAAATATATACAAAACCTGTTATGATAGTAAAATTAACAGAATTATACATCACTGGAGAAGAGAGGAGAGAGAAAATAAAGAGTTAAGGATGACATCTACTTTGTGTGCTTGTGCAATTGGGATGATAGTAACACTCAGAATAATAAAAAAAAGTTAAAAAGAAGGAAGAATTTGATGTGATATAGGAAGAGAAATGGAAAATAATAGGTTACAAAAATTTGGGGAGAATTGAGTAACAAGAAAAGAAGATGATCCATAATATCAAAAGTCAAGAAGAGGTTAAGAAGGATACAGATTGAGAAAAGTCCATTAGTTTTGGCAAATAAGAGCTCATTGGTGACTTTGGAGGGATCAGTTTTAGTTAAATTAGTTTGTCAAAAGTTAGAAAAGAGAATATATAAAATGTAGGAATAATGGCCTGGGAAATAACTGAAGAGTGTGGGGACCATCAGTCATGGTGATGGTGTATAGTACAGTTGGGATTTACAGAGCAGAGGAAGAGGGGGAAAAACTGATCATTTCAGAGTTGTCTTTCAGGGTTGTAGTCCCTTTCATTGTCCTTGCTATGTAATTTTCTTATTTGTTTCTTATATTTCCTTCTATAATTGTTCATATTATCCAGATTCTATGAAATTCACATCTCTCTAATTGCTTTCATATACTACAATTTATTTGACCTTTCCTCAATTGTTTGAGTTCATCTATGCCTCAACTCCTCCACTATGATTCCTTCCCTCCTTTCATCTTTCCTTTCTTTTCCTTCCTTTCCTCCTCTTAAGCCTCCTGTATGATTAACAAATTTATTTTATTTGTAACTTTCACTATATGACTTTATCCAGAATCTTTATAATTCTCCTTTCATCTTCAATTGATTCTTCTAAAAAATTGTTTAATTTCTACACAAACTATATATATATATATATATATGTATATATAAATATACATGAACATATATACATACATAAATGTACATATATATAATATATATTTCAACTTTCCTGTCTATTTCAAATAAGAGAGGTTCATATGAAGACCCCTTCTCAAACTCCATGTTTATATGCATTTGTTCTTTTGTATTCAAGGCTTTCTTGAATAAAAATTTCATTATTCTTTTCTCCAAATATAGAACCTTGAAGAATACACATCTCTTGGCCTTCTGGGAGTGGCAAGCCTATTTGTCTGTACTTGTGTTGACCAGCAGTTACTCTTTCCTATTTTCTATGTGCTTCTGATTAACTTTTTGTGCACTTTTGGAGGTGAAAATAGGCACTATAGTTTCTGCTTGTATTTAATTATTTATTCTCATGCATGTTTTAGAGTTTAGTGGATATAGTTATATGAGAACTCTGTGGTCAGTTTTTATTCAGAGAATCATCTTCAAATTAGAATGTCCCACAGACAAGTTTTTAAATGATGTATCTCATCAACCACATCCCTTAGACAAGCATCTGCCTCCACAAAAGAAAAAAATTTGAAGAACAGAACTGTAGTTCTTTGAAAATCATATAGAGATTGTCATCTTGCCTAATATTATGTAGAAATGGATTTGCTGGTATTAGTTAAAAATCAAAGTTGCCAGGGTGACCATGGATTTGACAGCACATGGAATCATCAGGTGGCAAGACAGAACAACCTCATCTGAGTTAGATAAGGACAAATTTCCTGATAATTTTGTCTGTCAGATAAAAATGCAATGGACTGCCTTGAGAGCTAAATGAGTCCCTCTTTATAGAAACTGGTTGGTGTTCCAACAGAGGGTGAATGACTTCTTGTTGAGTGTATTTTGGGAGAGATTTCTATTTTGGTATAGATTAGACTAGATTACCTCAGATTTGCAAAATAGAGATTCTGCATAAAATTTCTAAAATGTGAGTGTAAAACAGACAATGGAAGTGCAGAGAAGTAAGTTCAGGTTACTTATCAATTGGACAGATAACATTGTACATGGAGGGGAAGTCAAGAGAATCAAAGATGAAAACTCTGAACAAGAAAATTAGGACAAAATTCAGTACCCAATGGTCCTGGAATAAAAAGGGATAAAAAAATCTATTTGAATTAGTTGGAACCATAAAACATTAAAAATGAATAAAAAGAAAACAATAAGAAAACAATGAAATCATACTTGAATAAGTTCCAAACAAAATTCTTTTGCTTTTGAATTGCTATTTGAATAAATAAGTCAACAATTTCATTTTTTTGGTTGGTAATTTAAACATTATTGATGATAAAGATCTTTTTTAAATGGTACAATTCAGGTTACCATTTCAATTCATGTAACTGGAAGCAGAAAAAAAGACCTCATTCAGAGACTGAAATAGCTGAAATGCCTTGGAAAGAGGATTCAAAGGGTTAAACTATCAAGGAACGAGGTCTACTTTTCCAAAATTTCAAACAAAAATTTTCAGTAGAAAGGACTTGGCACTTCATCCCTTTTCAGGATGGCCAAAAGATGTACATAGGCAATACTTATCATAGGCAATTCTATCTTCAAATTTTAGCATGGACACCTAACATAATCCCTTCAAGGAATAAGTTAGTTGGAAGGACTTAAGTCAGCACCAGAAGTGGAGGCAGCCCTATCACTGGCTATTTGGAAGCCAGGATCACACAGTGGTAGCTATTTCCTATTTTTTTTTAATCTACATATTTTTGAGGAAGTAACTCAGAGGACTGTCACTTTTCTTACATAAATCCATCTTTTTTTTCAATGACTCATATGTATAGATAGACACATATACAATCACATAAGATATTTTATAAGATATCCTTACCCATTCAAATGTGGTTGACTAAGCAATGAAAATACATATGTAGAAAGATTATTAAAAACAGTAAAGTTAAAGTTTGACCTTTTAAAGAAAATTCATTTTAGCAATTTGAATTATTTCCTGATCTTAGATTAAAAATTTAAATCTTCAATGAGTATTCTATTCCACATAGCCAGATTTATAAGAATCATCAAAAGACATTTTTTATTTTCTACTGTCCTTTGTTTTATGGTAGTTATTTCCAAAATAATTTCATGTCTAATATGTTAAAGGTCACTTGTGGACAAATAAGACCATAGACCTAGGATACAAAATATATAACAAGCATTTTTTGGTTAAGACTTAAGGACTTTGTCTTTTATCTTTAGACTTTTGAGTATCTGAATTCAAATCAGCAGTGAAGTTGAAAAAAATTGATCTTCATTTTCTTCCTCTATACATTTCTGCACTATTCTATTCACTTTCTACTTTTCCAAAAGCTCTTGTACTACATCTACTCCTTAGCTGTCACCAGTTGCTATGTCATACCTAGGTATGTAGTCCTTGGACACTGTCTTTCTCTTTTTCCTTCCCTTTATAGAATCATACAATCAGAGCTCTAGGATGAATAGAAACCACATAGGTCATCTAGTTCAATACCTTCATCTACAAATAAGTTATCTGGAGTCAAGGAATCTTAGATGCAAGATCACTATGATACTAAGAACTAGAGACAAGACTTGATTTTACATTCAATATTCTACCACTTGACTGTAATGCTTTTATTTAAAAAATACCAGTCCCATGTTTCTTCCTTCAAAATTGTGTGCTCTGCTAATAATTTAGTCAAAAATCCTATATAGAATATTAGTGAATAGGTCAATACAGGAATATAATGGAGACATAGTCATAGATTGAGAATAATTTAATCCAAAAGAATGACTTTCTATTGGTAGCATTTCAGGTATAATAAAGGTATGTATTGGATAAATTTTTGAAGAGGAAGCCTTACATCATAACCGACTTCTTCTGACTAGTCATATGCAGTTTAACATTTAATATATCTTTAAGGTGATGAAAAGAGTAAAATAAAATGCTGGGCAGATAGGTGGAGCAGTAGATAGAACACCAGCCCTGGAGTCAGGAGCACCTGATTTCAAATCCAGCTTCAAAAACTTAATATTTGCTTAGCTATGTGACTTTGGCAAGTCTCATCCCCATTGTCCCCCAAAAATCCCTCCCCCCAAAAGAATAAAATAATGCTTGACGAATGTTTCATCATAATGCCAGATATTTGCCTACTTCTGAATTCTGGAAGAATCCATGGTGTTTGATACCTATCTAAATCTTTATCTATAAAGATTGATGTTTATATAGATATATACTTTTGTATGTATACATATATAATTTACTTTTATATTAATAACAATAATAATAATGCTTCAAAAAGTGATACTCCAATGTCAAAGTTTAATAGAGATGTGATTTTGATAGGAGAATCAGGTTCATCAAAATCTACCAAGTTTGTCCCCTTTTAAGATAAATGAAAATGAATACATGAAACAATATTTATTTATTTGTTTGTTTATTTGTTTATTTATTTATGTTTTTGCAAGGCAATGGGGTTAAGTGGCTTGCCCAAGGCAAGGCAGCTAAGTACTTATTAAGTGTCTGAGACTGGATTTGAACCCAGGTACTCCTGACTCCAGGGCCATTGCTTTATCCATTGTGCCACCTAGCTGCCCAGACAATAATTATTTAATGTGCTTTTAATTCTTCACTTCTATTCACTTTCTCTCTAAAGAACTAGGTGTAAGCATTTAGTGCAAGGCTATATAAGAATTGAATGAGATTCTTGGGAAATTGTTGGTTTTGCCTAAATAGATGTATTTTAGTTAAATCTTGAACAATTTCTTTCAAGATCTGATATAAAGGGAATTCTTGTTTAGGAAGGGTAGTATTAGATGATCTTTCCAACTCTGGGAATAAGTGATTCTGAAATATGATTTCTCCAATGGGACTGAATGGGCTTTATAAAGCTGCAAGGGAAAAAAAAACATGAAAAATTACAATGGATAGATCCTAAGAAGAAATTTTAAAGGTATAAAATACCTTATTAACCTTAAACATGCTAAAATTTCCAGCATGGGTTATTCTTCCTTATTCACCTACTTTTAAATTGTACTCTGACTTATAGGATCCGATGCTGAGTGAAAGGAGTAGAACCAATAGAATTATGTACACATCAACAACATCATTATGAGATGAACTATATTAATGGAAGGAACTCCTCTCAGAAGTCCAAAGAGATAGGACAACTGTATTTGACTGGTTATGGGCTATATTATCCCCAATCAGAGAAAGAAAAACAAAACAAAACAAAACCCACAGGAAATAAACAACCCTTTTGAATCTGTTGAACACTTTATAAAAATTATCTCTTATGTATCTCTTCCCCTTAATACTAATCCTTCATGATGAAAATTACTAATTTGTAAATATTTAACAAAATATATATGTAACATGCTAATTTGACAGTTTCCTGATGAGAGGAAGGGGGATGGAAGGGAGGGTGGAGGGAAATTTTTGTAACTTGGAAATATACATGTACATATGGAAGAAAATAAATAAATTTAAGAAAAAAAATTATTACTCTGCCATCTAGTCCTAAAACTCACACATAAAGGACTACTACTCAGTTCCTAAGAAATGAATTTTTTGTCACTGGAAAAATCTTTGAGAAAAAGTGGAAGATGTTTTCATCCGATGCATTTTTAATTGAGCGGCACAGAATGAAAGAAATTAAAGGAGTATTATAACGCATTACTGACAATCCCTCTCAGTAGTGTTGGTCCTTACCAAGTCTTGCTTTGAAAAATTCCAGCTGACAAAATTGGTGCTATAACATGGGAGAATGAGAATAAAATTACTATTCAGGAGACTTGCATTCATATCCCAGTGCTACTACTAATAATATCTGTGACCTTGGGTGAAACATTTTTTTCCTTGAAGAGATACTAGATTTAATTTCTGTTCACTGTGCATCTGCAAAGTTCAATAAAATGAAAAATAGTAAAATAAAGTATGACTTATTCACTGGTATACCAATTCCATTCAATGGCATACCATAGTTTTGACAATAGACATTCTCTTACCATTTGGGTATATATAATATACATATATATATATATATATATATATATATATATATATATATATGTATATGTATATGTATGCATAGACCTAGGCTCTTTTGTAATATTTAGAAAAGTTTTATTTATTTTGGGTTTTTCAATTTTCCCCCAAAACTGCTTTGCTCCCTCCATTCCCCCCCCAGAGGGTAATTTGTTAGTTTTTACATCATTTCCACTGATTTAAATTGAATGTGATGAGAGAGAAATAATATCCTTAAGGAAGAAACATATAGTATGAGATATAGCAGAATTACATAATAAGATAACATTCTTTTTAAAAATAAAAGGTAATTGTCTTTGGTCTTTTGTTCAAAATCCAAACTCTTTCTCAGGATACAGATGGTATTCTCCATTGCAGATATCCCAATATTTTGCCTGATTGTTGCCCTGTTGGTATGAGCAAGTCCATTAAGGTTAATCATCACTCCCATGTTGTTATTAGGGTGTACAATGTTCTTCTGGCTCTACTCATCTTGCTCAGCATCATGTCATGCAAATCCTTCCAGGCTTCCCTGAATTCCCATCCCTCCTGGTTTCTAATAGAACAATAGTGTTCCATGACATACATATAGCACAGTTTGTTAGGCTATTCCCCAATTCATGGAAATTTCCTCAGTTTTCATTTCTTTGCCACCTCAAACAGAGCTGCTATGAACATTTTTGAACAGGTGATTTTTTTTACCCTTTTTCATAATCTCTTCAGGACATAGACCCAGAAGTGGAATTACTGGATCAAAGGGTATGCATATTTTTGTTGCCTTTGGGGCATAATTCCAAATTGCTCTCCAGAAAGGTTGCATGAGTTCACAGCTCTACCAACAATGTATTGGTGTCCCAGATTTATGCCACATTCCTTCCAACATTGATCATTGTCCTTTCTGGTCATATTGGCCAGTCTGAGATTTATGAGGTGGTACCTCAAAGATGTTTTGTGCATTTCTCTAATAATTAATGATTTAGAGCATATTTTCATATGACTATGGATTGCTTTGATTTCCTCATCAGTAAATTTCCTTTGCATATCCTTTGACACTTTGTCAATTGGGGAATGGCTTGTCTTTTTTTTTTAATTTGACACAGTTCTCTGTATATTTTAGAGATGAGTCCTTTGTCAGAAAGACTAGTCATAAAAATTGTTTCCCTATTTACTACATTACTTTTGATCTTGGTTACAGTGGGTTGTCTGTGCAAAAGTTTTTTTAATTTAATGTAATCAAAATTATCTGTTTTTTTTTAATAATGTTCTCCATCTCTTCCTTGGTCATAAACTGCTTCCCTTTCCATAGATCTGACAGGTTAAGTATTCCTCATTCTCCTAGTTTAATTATAATATGGTTTTTTAATGTCTAGATACTGAATACATTTTGATCTTGTCTTGGTATAGGGTGTGAGGTGTTGGTCTAATCCAAGTCTCTTTCATACAAACTTTCAATTTTCCCAACAGTTTTTATCAAATAGACAGTTTTTATCCCAATCGCTGGACCCTTTGGGTTTACCAAACAGTACATTAATATAATTATTCCCTGCTATTGCACCTAGTCTATTCCATTGGGCCACCACTTTATTTCTTAGCCAATACCAGACAGTTTTGATGACTGATGTTTTGTAATATAATTTTAGATCTGGTAGCACTAAGCCACCTTCTTTTGTACTTTTTTCATTAAATCCCTGGAGGTTCTTGACTTTTTATTTCTCCATATGAATTTACTTGCCATCTTTTCTAACTCATTAAAATAATTTTTTTTGGAATTTTGATTGGTAGATCACTAAACAAATAGTATAATTTTGGTAGAATTGTCTTTTTTATTATATTAGCATGACCTAATGATGAACAGTTGATGTTTGCCCAGGTAATTCAGTTTGCTTTTATTTGTGTGAGAAGTCTTTTGTAACTGTTTTTATAGAATTTCTGAATCTCCCTTGATAGGTAGACTACCAGATATTCTATATTGTCATAAGTCACTATGAATGGGATTTCTCTTCCTAGCTTTCTGTTGCATCTTGTTAGTCATATACATACATACACACACACACACACACACACACACACACACACACACACACACACACACATATATATATATATATATATATATGCTGAGGATTTATGAGTTTTTATTTTATATCCTGCTAGTTTGCTAAAGTTTCTAATTATTTCTAGCAGTTTTTTAGATAATTTTCTGGGAATCTCTAGGTATAGCATCATGTCATCTGCAAAGAGTGATTTTTGTCTCTTCCTTCCCTGTTCTAATTCCTTCAATTTCTTTTCCTTCTCTTATTACTGAAGCTAACATTTGTAATATAATATTGAATAGTAGTGGTGATAATGGGCATCCTTGTTTCATCTCTGATCTTATTGGGAATGCCTCTAGCCTATCACCATTGAGTATAATGCTTGTTGATGGTTTCATATAGATAGTATATATTATTCTAAGGAACAATCTATTCCTATGCTCTCTAGTGTTTTTAGCAGGAATGGGTACTGTATTTTGTCAAAAGCCTTTTCAGCATCTATTGATATAATCATATGATTTCTGATAAGTTTGTTATTGATAAAATTAATTATTCAGACAGTTTGCCAACTATTGAACCAACCCTGCCTTCCTGAGATAAATACTACTTGGTTATAATGTATTATAGTGATAACTTGTAGTCATTTTGCTAAGATTTAATTTAAGATTTTTTCATCTATATTCATCAGGGAGATGGGTCTGTAATTTTATTCCTGTTTTAACTCTTCCTGGATTAGGTATCAGCATCATATTAAATGTCATAGAAAGAGTTAGGCAGAGTTCCATCATTTAACCTAGGCAACTTATATTTTTGTAATTATTCATCCATTTCACTTAGATTGTCAAATTTATTGGCATAGAGTTGAGCAAAATTATTCCAAATTATTACTTTAATTTTCTCTTCATTGGTGGTGAGTTCACCTTTTTTCATTTATGATACTAGCAATTTCGTTTTCTTCTTTCTTTTTTTTTAAATCAAATTGAGCAGAGGTTTATCAATTTTATTGTTTTTTTCACAAAACAAACTTTTGGTTTTATTTATTAATTCAATAGATTTTTTGCTTTCAATTTTATTGATTTCTCCTTTAATTTTTAGAATTTATAATTTGGTATTTAACTGTGAGTCTTTATTTGTTCTTTCTCTAATTTTCTTTACTTGTATATTTAGTTCAGTGATTCCCTCTTTCTCTAATTTATTCAAATAAGTATTTAAAGGTATAATATATCTCCTGAGAGCCACCTTAAATGTATGCCATAGGTTTTGGTATGATACATTATTGTCATTATCTAGGATAAAGTAATTAATTCTTTCTATAATTTATTGTTTGATCCACTCATTCTTTAAAATGAGGTTATTTAGTTTCCAATTAGTTTTGTTTCTATATCTCCCTGGCCCAATATTGCATGTGATTTTATTGCATTATGATCTGAGGAAGATATATTCACTATTTTTGGCTTTCTCCAACTGATTATTAGGTTTTTATTTCCTAGTAAATTTTTGGTGTTTGTGTAAGTGCCATGTACTGCAACATATATATATATATATATATATATATATATATATATATATATATATATATATATAATTATATATATATATATATATATATATATATTCCTTTCTATCCCCATTCAATTTCCTCTATAAATCTATCTGTCTAGATTTTCTAACAATCTATTTACCTCCTTAACTTCCTTCTTGTTCATTTTGTATTTAGATTTATCCAAATCTGAGAGCAGGAGGTTGAGGTCTCCCATTAGTAGAGTATTGCTGTCTATGTCTTCCTGTAGTTCTTTCAGCTTCTCCTCTAAGAATATAAATGCTATACCATTTGATGCATACATATTTAATATTAAAATTACTTTGTTGTCTATGGTTTCTTTTAGGAGAATATAGTTTCCTTCCTTATCTCTTTTATATCTATCTTTGCAGCTGCTTTGTCTGAGATAAGGATTGCTACAACTGGTTTTTTCACTTCAGTTGAAGCAAAATATATTTTGCTCCAACCTTTTACCTTTACTCTATATGTATCTCTCAGCTTCGTATGAGTTTCTTGTAAGCAGAATATTGTAGGATTCTGGGTTTTAATCCATTCTGCTATTTGCTTGCATTTTAAAAGGTTTTTGCAAGGCAATGAGTTTACGTGACTTGCCCAAGGCCACACAGCGAGGTAATTATTAAGTGTCTGAAGCTGAATTTGAACTCAGGTACTCCTGACTCCAGGGTAGGTGCTATATCCACTGTGCCACCTAGCCACCTCTATTCACTTGTTCTTAAGGGAGAGTTCATCCCCTTTACATTCAAAATTGTAATTACTAACTCTATTGCCTTCCATGTTATCTTCCTTCTGTTTATATTTTTTCCCCTTTTCCCCCTCT
The DNA here is from genome assembly GCF_037893015.1 of Macrotis lagotis. Lineage (NCBI taxonomy): Eukaryota > Metazoa > Chordata > Mammalia > Peramelemorphia > Peramelidae > Macrotis > Macrotis lagotis. The sequence continues at coordinate 235,271,336 of NC_133661.1, forward strand.
TTATCCATATTCCCCTGGATATTGTTGCTAACACCCCCACCTTCATTGTGTTTGCCCTCCTATAGCTAACTCCGTCCCCGTTTTTCACTTTCCCTTTTCCCCCTTATTCCTTCCCTTCCTTCTGTTGACTCCCCCTTTGCTCCCCCTCCCCCTTTTCCCTTTTTAACATTTTAAAGGTAAGATAAGTTTCTTAACTGAGTTTGTGTATGTTAACTTTAAGTTAATCTGATGAGAGTAAGATTCAGGTGGTTCTGACCTCTTCCCTTCTTCCCCTCTATTGCAATAAGTCCTTTGTACCTCTTAATGTAATGAAACTTACCCATTCAGTCTCCTCCTTCCTCCCATCTCATTACTGTCTTCCTTTTTCCTTTAAAAGTATTGTTTTTAAATCATTCTATCTGAGTCACAAAAGTTTCATGAGTGTCCATCACTTCTGGTTATTCTCTCTACTGGAATTACAATTATTAAGAGTTATTAGAGGCTTTCTCCCAAGTAAGGATATATTGAGCTTCATCTTATTGCATAATAGCTTCTTGAAGAAGTCATGCATGTTCATCTCTTCTGACTAATTAAATTCTCTCTAATAAATTTATAATTCTTGAGAGTTGTTAAAGACTTTGTTACAGGTAGGAATATTGCCAGTTATATCTTATTTGATATTAGTTTATTTTTACCTTCTCTGTCCCTTATTTTTTTAATTTTACCTTTTCATGTGTCTCTTGAGTTTCCTGTTTGAAGTCCAAATTTTCTATAAAGCTCTGGTCTTTTCATCAGGAAACGTTGGAAGTCTCCTATTTCATTAAATGTCCATCTTTTGCCCTGGAATAGAAGGCTCAGTTTTTCTGGATAATGGATTCTTTGCTGCATTCTAAGCTTACTTGATTTTTGGAATATTGAATCCCAGGCCCTTCAATCCCTTAATGTTGATGCTGCCAGGTCCTGTGTAATCCATATTGTGGCTCCTTGGTATCTACATTGTTTCTTTCTGGTTGCTTGCAGGATTTTCTCTTTTATCTGATAGTTCTGGAATTTGGCTACAATATTCCTTGGAGTTCTCATTTTGGGCTCCCTTTCCAGGGGGAAGCGATGTATTTTTTCAATAGCTACTTTTCCCTCTGGTTCCATGATATCAGGACAGTTTTCCATCAATAAATCATGTAATATTGAGTCCAGGCTTTTTTTCCTCTTTAGTGTTTTCAGGAAGACCAATAATTTTTAGATTACCTTTTCTCGATCTGTTTTCAAGGTCAGTGGTTTTGCTGACTAGGTATTTAACATTTTCTTCTATTTTTTCAATTTTTTTCATTTTATTTAACAAATTCATGTTGTCTCATGAATTCATTGGTTTCCATAGACTCCATTCTTTTTTTTATATCGAAGAATTTTCTTTATTTACCTTTTGCAACTCCTTTTTCAATTGGTTAATTCTATTTTTGTAAGAGTTTTCCCTTTTTTCATTTGAGGTTTTGAGAAAATTATTTTCTTTTTGCATTTGTCCAATTGTATTTTCCAAGGATTTGTTTTCTTGTTGTAAGGTGGTAATCTTCTCTTTGGTTTCTTTTCCCAAATTTTCCAATTGATTTTTAAACTCCTTCCTGATTTCTTCAAGGAAATCTTTCTTTGCTGGAGACCAAATCATATTCTTCTCAGAGGTTCTATGCCTCTCTGACTCGAGGGTCTTTTTCTTCTAGGAATTTTTCTATGGTCCCCCCTCTCTACTGGCCTTTCTTCATTTTCCTAAGATCTTGTATTAGGGGAGGGGCTGGTTCACAGAGGTTTGGAGTTGGCATCCCTAGAGGCTTTACTCACTGAGTGTAATACATCTAGCTGACCAGTTGGGGGTGCTGAGGCTTTGTTCACTGAGTGTAATATCTCTAGTTGGCTAGTAGGGGGGTTTGGAGGCTTTTCTCACAGAATATAATTTCTCCTCCTTGAGAGTAGGGAGTGCTCAAGACTTGAATTTATCCTCTAGCCCTTCATGTAAATCCCAAACTGACAATCCCATGGCCACGCCTCCACTCTGACTAGTTTCTCAGAGTGAAATGATTCCCACAGCGAAAGCCCTCTGGGGCTGATCTTACATTAGTCCATCTCTTACCCCTCCCCTACAGGCTGTCAGCACTCTTCACTCTCCATACCCCCAATCCCTGAAGACAGACCTTGAGGTAAATGTTCTTTTCATAGCTTCTCTTTCTGGGTTTTGTCAATAGGACTTCCATTAAGAGATTTGTTTCATATTGTTTATGAGAGAAGATCAGGAGACTTTAACACAGGGCCTGGCTTCTCTCTGCCATCTTGGCCAGAAGTGGGTAAACCATTTTTACTTCTGGAATTTGGTTTCCTTTATCACCCCCCAAAATCCTGCATCAAAACCTTACACTCTTTGGGAAGCTGGGCTTTGAGACGTTAACTTTATCCTTACTTTAACTGAATCTCTGCACCATTTCCAGACCTTCTCCACCACTGTATCTTTTTGGTCATAAACTGCCCCCAATGGGGGCTGCTAGGTAGCACAGGGGATAGAGCACCAACCCTGGAGTCAGGAGGACTTGAGTTTAAACTCAACCTCAGACACATAATGACTAGCTGTGTAACCCTGGGTAAATCACTTAACCCCATTTTGTTGTTAAAAAAAAATAAACTTACCAACGAAAATTTGAGCTCTATTTTGGCCCCTTGATAAACTGGACTTTGAAAGAAAATGTCTGCCTTATTTTGTCCAGAATCAGACCTCCATGCTACTTCCCAGGAAGCTCCACACTATTTTTCCTTCCCCTCATTTTCTTTTCTAACTCTCCTTTATGTTATTTTCTATTTATGGAGAAAGGGACTGCCTTGATTTCTTTCTTGCATGAATGTTCTCAGAAATAACATAGTGCTTATTACAAAGTAAGTCCTTAGTGTATGTGTGTATGTGTGCATGTGTGTGTGTGTGTGTGTATACACATATTGTCTCTGTTTGCAGCTCTACTGCTGCCTCTGTGTCTGTTTGACTCTGTTTCTTTGTCTGACTTTCTCTGTCTCTCTTTACCTTTCTCTCTGTATCTCTGTATATATTTTTTTCTTTGTCTCTCTCTTTTTGGATTAGTGTGTTTCTCTAATTCTATCTCTGCCAGAGAGAGAGAGAGAGAGAGAGAGAGAGAGAGAGAGAGAGAGAGACAGATATAGTTTGACTGAGACAGAAAGAAATGGGAGAGACAGAGACAGCAAATATTATCATAACATTTTAAGGACCTTTCCACATTCTATTTTTGACAGGAGGAAAGAATTTTAAAAACAGAGACTCACATTTTTCTTGAAGGATTCCTATTCACTCCCTAAACCATATATTAGCTTAAGTTGATTCAGCTTAAGGTTAATAAAGGATGCAAATTCCTTGGCAGAGTATTAGGTGCTTTCTGCTTTTCTTCCTTCCCACCCTCCATTTTCATAGATGATAGTAAATTACCAAAATTCTATGTCTGTCTTTTGGCAGTTTAACTTAATAGCTTGTGAAATATGGTTTGCTTTGTGAATAAAGATGATATATGACTTGGCTTCAAATAAGAATCATTGACAAATTATGATCTTTAATGCAAAAATATAGTGAGTTTAGGTTGTCTGATAGTCTTGGAAGACCCTATGCACATATGCATTAGATTGACTCCACTAACCATCACATTCAGGACTCAGTCATGTTTTGTCTGAGAATTCTGAATGATGTTTGGTTCTTCAGCTTAACATAAAAACATGGGAATAATACTGACCTTTCTCAAAGAAGGTTTTGGTAAATAGCTAATTATTTTCAATCACCATATAAATACTGTCATTAATTTTTAAAAGCCTCTCAGGAAATGCAGGAGATTTCGGATTTCTGAAACAACTAGAAGGCAAATCCAGGAATCCAATTTATTTTTAAAAACATTAATTAAAGTCTATAGTAAAAGATGCAGGGTTTGTTATAGCAGAAAACTCAATTAAATTAAACATGCATTAAATGACTATTGTGCAACACTATGCTCAGATTTAGGGAGAGAGAAAAGGAAAAAAGATGCAATTCCTGTCATCAAATTTTAATCCTTTAGTAGGCACATTGGATTTTGTCATACAACTCTAAGCTTTTATTCCCAATTCTCCCTATTGTTTCTGGACTTTATACCCTTTTGCATAGATTATTAAGTATGTGGAATATTATCCTTTCTTTGTTTCTCACAAATCTTTTTTAAAGTCAAACTCAAATATGACCTCCAGAGCACTGCTAGCTCAAAAATTTCTACCTAAAATAATTTGTACCTATAATTCTCTTAGCACTCCATCTTATGTTTTTCTAATGCATTTATTTTATTTTCTTCATTATCTCTATTTTTAAAAGAGAGGTGTGTGCTTAGCATATGGAGTCTATCCTGTAAGTCAAGAAAGAAATCTTGGGTTCAAATCTTGTCTCTGATACATATATAATTCTGGGAAAGTTATTTAACCTTTCATTACCACAGGCACAACTATAGGGACTGTAAATTGCAGAGCAGATATTATTCTGCCTTGGTATAAATCAATCAATAGCATGTATTAAGCTCTATTATTTACTAGGTAGTTAAGAGAAAAAAAATGAAAGTAAAAAACCCTACTCTCAAGGATCTTATGTTCAATTTGAGCAAACAAAATAAACATAATTAAATATACAATGGTAAAACAAAAGTTTTAGTACAACATTAAATATGAAGAATTTAGGAGTAAAAAGCTGCTAAAAACTTACATAAATAGAATCTGAAAGACTGATTATATTTTTGAATAGTGATATATTTCTTATTAAAATTTAACATAATCACCACTTTTTGCTAGATATAGCTCTGGTCAGTTTTCAAATTTTGTAGAAACTTTTATTACCTGCTTCTCAGTGAATGAAAGGATTGTCTTTTATTTTTGGTCTTCAGATCATCCCAAAATAAAATTTTGATACATTAATGACCATTTTGACATGACCCCATGAGAAAATGTCAACTGGAAATAGTTCAAAACAAGAAAACTTCCTTTACTGATTCACTGATTCAAGAAAGTAACATCCAAGAACTGTTATACATACCAATGAAATTAAAATTAACTTATTAAAATTAACTTAAAATGTATTGAAAATTTATAAAACTTATTTTCCAAAAATTAATTATATCAACTTTCAATAATACTTTTACAGGTCTATCATATTTATATATTGGGAGTGACCGAAGCTTAAAGTTATATTTTGACTTTTGGAATACCCTATATACTGAATAATGCCCAAAATACAAAACCTACATATAGAAAAGGGGAATTTAGGGAGATCAAACCCAATTGGGAGATCAGGAAAATGTCTGGGTAGGAGAAAGTAATTGAGCTGCAAAGGAAGAGAGAGATTCTAAAAGTATGGAGTTCATTCCAAGAAAGAACATTCAAGGATTGACAGTACAAAAGTTCAGAAAAGGGACATAGAGGGTAAAGTGTGAAGATTACAGAAATGGGCAATTTGAGTAGTAAAGAAAAGGGAACAATGTGTAATGAAGTTGAAAAGATAGATTGAAAAAATCTAACTGACTTCTAATCTGTCTTCAGAACTAGTACTCTTTCTATTGATTTAGAATTTGGGGGCCCAAATTGTAAATATTCTTAAAAGTCAAAGAGAGTTTTATATTTGATCCTAATAATAATGTTTGGCCTTCATCTTTGACAAAGATCATGACATCAGAGAGGTGTTGCCATGACAAGTCCATGATTTGAATTTGAGTGAGGGGGAATCCTGTGCTAAGTCACCAGTCTCACTTTCTCCTCCAGAGCTATCTGGGTCCAGTGGCTAGATATGAATCAGGATGACTGGAAATGACTCTGGATGCCAGGCAATCAGGATTCAGTGACTTGCCAAGAAGATGGATTGGAATGAGAAAAGGCTTGAGATAAGGAAATCAACTAGGAAGCTATTGCAACATTCTAGGAGAAAAATAATGATAGTCTGGACTAAAGGGGTATTTACAGAAAGCACTAAATGAGGGTAGCAATGTATTTAAAATATACTGGGAATGATTTGGATATAGGTGTTAAACTGAAAACATAAGAACACTTGAAGATCACCCAAGCAGAGAGTATACAGAGAAAAAGGAGGTAGGAGGATAACTTCTGGGAACATTCATAAAATGAGTATGGAAGGAGGAAGATGACCCAGTAAAGCTGACTGAGAGAGAGCAGTCACCAAGGGTCAAATGGAATTTAGAGCTATATATAAAACATAGTAAACAGGGCCATATGAATTCAGACTTTTGATCGGGAAAAGGCTAAGTTTTTGTTCTTTATTAAGAAGAAAAGATATATTAAGAAAGTGAATTAAGTGAATTTGTGATGATATTTAAAACACTTAAAAGAAAAAGAAATGTGCCTATATTTGAAATATTGATTTTTTTAGTTTTCTAATGGATACTGTTAATTATAAGTGAATCTTCTCTTCACTGGGTTTTTGTTAATTTAGAAAGAATTGAACTTTTTTAAGTTCTAATAGTTCAGCTAAACTGTTGACCCAGATACCCCACCCATGTCAATTTGAAATGGTTATTTCCTTCTCTGATTTATTCCAAGTTAGATTCTAAAATCAAGCAATGTTAGAGTTGGAAGGGACTGCAGTGATAATATCATTCAAACCCCTAATTTTATGATGATTAAACCTATTCTACTGTGTCAAATTTCAAGAGTCAGACACATGGTATACTTGGCAGCTGTTTGCCATTCATTCTCTGAGAGGCCACTTCATCCCTTTGTCTCCCAGTGCACCTGCCTTGACTTCATTAGTTTGATGCCATGGTTTTCTAGGTAACATTTCTTTTAAATATGAAGATGAGAATTGAGATGGGAAATAAACTGAAAAACTGATTTTTCTCTCATACAGAAACAGGATTTTGTTTCACTTACTCCAATGTTGAGGTGTATAGAGTATTAAGGGAAGACTAGCACCTCACTATGAGGGCAGTTTCTCTCTTTACTTGACATCCTGTTCTCATTTATGGCTTCAAGAGGCTATATAGTATGTGTAGCCCCTACACCCTGGTAAAACCATCTTGGCAGACAGACTAAACCAGATGGAGGGTAACTTACAGACTTCAAATTCCTATGGTGAGTTAGGGGGATACCTACCCCAAGTATATGAAGTCTTTCTCAAGTAGAATGAGTAATTGAAAACAACCTATCCCAATGCTTATCAAGGTAGCTGAAGCAGACACTATGGAGTATTTAGAACTTAGTTAGAAAGAGAAGATATCAATGTCTTTCGATGCATTTTTGGACAATGTCAGTTTTCTTGACTTTTGTCTTGTCACTGGACTTTAGTGACTCTGGAAGAGAGAATAAACCTAATGTCTGCACAACTCTGCTTATGTGTAAGTCAAGACATCATATCATCATATTATTGGTCCTCTTTGAAAAACACAGGATGAACAACAACTTTCAAGTCTCATCATTTCATGGAAGTCATTCTGGTCTATCAAAGGTGTCATAGAGAACATTTTCTGACCAGTCTTACCTAGTCTGAAAGAAGCAGGGTACATAATTAATAATTCACTCTATGTTGATCTTACAAGAAGAAGTTTAGAAATCATGTGCAGTTTGACTACAAGATAATGGAATTTTGGCCCAAAACAAAAAGCAAACATCATATACTACGATTTAAAGGGATCGCCATATGTTAGTGATGGGAGTAACTACTTCAGTGAAGTCACACATTGTTGAAGAATGGTGGGTGAAGTTTATGAAATTTTTTGCAATGGAAGGGATAACTAAGAGAAGTTCTGATTGTAGTATAAGACTACAGCAAAGGCTTTATATTGAGGAGAAATATGAGATTTAAAAACATCTTTTTTCTCCTTGAAACAGTGTTAAAAGCAAAATATTATCTAAATGTCCTTGAAGCTAAGCTTCATAGAATGTAAAACACTTTTCCTATTCTGAAAGAAAGCATTATGTAAGTAAGTTTGATTACTTTTATTATTATTGATCATGTCAGTATCTTTCAGTTAGTTTTTCCTCTCTGGTTAAATAACTGAAACCTTCTAACAGGAAAATTGTGAAAATTGAAGGAGCAATAAATAGGAGGAAATGGTAATTCTACAAAAACTAGTGCCAAATCTCCATATACTTACATATTCCTTGTTTTCCCCTTCCCCCCCGCCCTTTAATTTATCAACTAGTATTTATTAAGTACCTATTTTGGGTCAGATATTATGGAAAGAAATGAGGAGAAAAATCAGGGGAAAAAAAAACAGTCCCTGATCTTTAGAACTCAAATGAGGAGAATGTTATTGTGTACATAAGACATATATGTGCACATAAGATATATAAAAGATTAATTAGGGTTAATCTCCGAAGCAAGGAATTAAGGAGGATGAGCATTTTTTTTCTAGATGAAACTTGAAAAAAGCAAAGGAAGCTTAGGGACTAAGACAAGAAGGAAGAGAGTTTCAGACACAGGCACAGCCAGTGTTTAAAACAGAATGTCTCTTTGAGACTGGGGAACATTTCATTCTTTGCAACTAAACCCAGATGGCTCTGGAGGAAAAAGCGAGACTAGTGACTTAGCACAGTACTCAATTCATGTGCTTTTCATGTCATCACCTCTATGAAATTATGGTCTTCTTCGAGTCTAACATGGTGATTGGTATGTAGTGCTGCTTTGCCATCTTTCAGTTATGTACAACACTTTGTTACCCCATTTGGGATTTTCTTGACAAAGATACTGGAGTGATTTTTCATTTCTTTCTCCAAATCCTTTTATAAATGGAAATGCAGGCAAATAGGGTTAAGGGGACATGCCCAGGGTAACATAACTGGAAAATGTTTGAGGCTGAGTTTGAACTCAGGAAAATATGTCTTCCTGACTTCAGTTTTTACATTCAATTCACTGCACCACCTACCTGCCTTTAAGTAGATACCTAATAAATGCTATTGATTTGTTGCTTTTCCAAGTTAGTTTTATTTATTTGGATTTTATTTTTCCAATTACATGCAAAGGTAACTTTCTACATTCATTCATTTGCAATTTTATGAGGTTCACATTTTTCTGTTGCCTTCCATTTCCTGCTCCTTCCTCATGGTGGCAAATAATCTGTTAAAAGTTGTACATGTACAATCAGGTTTAATGTGTTTCCATATTGATCATATTGTGAAAGAGGAACTAGAATTAAGGGAGGGAAACATAAGAAAGAAAGAAACATGTTTTAAAAAAGTGAATTTAGTATGCTTTGCTCTGAATTACGAATCCATAGTATTTTCTCTGCATGTATATGGTATTTTCCATAACAAGTCTTTATCCTTTATCACTGAACTGCTGAGAAGAGATGCATCATCTTACAATACTCTTGTTAAAGTGTGAAACATTCTCTTGTTTCTGCCTATTTCAGTGTTCATGGAAGTCTTTCCTTACTTCTATATAGTTCAGTTGCTCAAGATTTCTTATAGAACCATAATACTCCATAGCCTACATATACTATAACTTGTTCAGTCATTACCCCATTGAAAGGCGTCTCCTCAATTTCCAATTCTTTGTCATTGCAAAAATTGTTACTCTCAGTTTTTTTGAATATGTGGAATTTTTCCTGCCAAGTTAGTTTTCAACAACAAAGTTTCATCATTTTAAAGATTTAGATGTCTAATTTCAATAGGGATGGACAGAAAAGGTATCTGAAATTCTTTTAGTTCATTTTTACATCAATGTCTATAACACAATTGTTTCCTACATCCCATCCTAAACCCAAATCAATGTGACACTGGTCCATTCTTTTGCTAGAAAGTTTAGTTGAGGCTAAAGACATATCCTTGCTTAACTTCATTCTACTAGATGATCAATTATTCTTCATTTTAGTGGTTAAATTTATGGAAAACAACCCCTCAAAAAGAATGATAGGAATTTAATTAAGCCAATGGAACTTGAGAGATAAGATTGAGATGAAAATGAGACCAGATATCATCTGCTTCAAGTGTCTCATTTATAGAGGAGTAGACTGAGCAGTCCAAGATAGAGGAGATTTACCTAGATGGTGCAGTAAATAGAGAATTGGACCAGAAACCAGGAAAGCCCAAGTTTAAATCAGACTTACAATACTTATGATACAGACTTAAAATATACTTACTGACTGTATAACTCTGATCAGGTTGTCAAGCTCTGTCTCCCTCAGTTTCATCAACTGCAGTATAGAATGACAATAGCTCCTACATTCCAGATTTGCTGTGAAAATCAAATGAAATATTTGTAAAATGCTCAGCATAATCCCTAGCACATAGTACACACAGTATGTGTTTATTAAGTGCTTGCTTCCTTTTAAAGTAACACAACTAGGGGCGGCTAGGTGGCATAGTGGATAAAGCACTGGCCCTGGAGTCAGGAGTACCTGGGTTCAAATCCAGTCTCAGACACTTAATAATTGCCTAGCTGTGTCACCTTGACCAAGCCACTTAACTCTGTTTGCCATGCAAAAACCTAAAAAAATAAATAAAGTAACACAACTAGATTTAAACTCAGGTCTACTGAATCCAAATCTGCTGTTCTTAACCTTATACCATGTTGAGATCTTTCCAATGTGAAAAATTTCACTCCCAAATGAATGAATTGTAATAATAACAATATTACCTAGCATTTAGATTGTGTTTTACATTTTGTAAAAATATTTTATAGATTTTTTCCCCTCATTTGTATCTGAGACTGTATTTGAATTTGGGTATCCCTGATCCAAAGTCCAATATTTTATCAACCCCATTACTTAGCTGTTAAGTAGATATTATTAAATATCTACTTTTAGTTAATTATTTTTGCGATAAGGCTGCAATGCATCTTACATATCTTTTCTTGATAATGAAGGGGATAAGGTGGCAATTGATATTTAACTTTAAATGTGAATTAGATACCAGATACTTTTAAAGTTATAACTATGTGAAACTTTCCATAGCTGGGAAATTGATTGTTGGGGGTGGGTGGGGGTGGGATTATACATATTTATTAGATGACAATGAAATATATATATATATATATATATATATATATATATATACCTTCAGATTTTTTAATATCTTCAACAAGTATTTATTAAATATATTCCATCAGCAAGATGCCAGTTTGGGTACTGAAAATTTTGTAATCAATGGTAGAGTTTCTACCCTCTAGAAATTTTTAGGCAAATAAAGGAAATCAAAAGAGATATAAACAACCCTTCTTAGCCTATAGCCTAGGAGAAGAGATGTAGTAAAGCAACATAGTTTCCTATGTTTGATAATGAAGTGGGGACTGAAAGTTACAAAATATCAAATTTGGTAGTTGCATAAGGTTGTTTATTGCAAGAGAAAGTTTTATATTTTGTGATGGGGCTTTTCAGTGATTTATTGCAATGCAAAATGAAAGTCATGAGTAAAATTTATGGAAACATAGAAGTAGAGATGAAAGATACATTACATTTTGGCAACTGAGGAAACAATGAGAAAAAGAGGTTGTACAAAGGTGATAGGTATCTCTGGTAGGATTGGAACCCAGGATTAGAGCCTATCTGACTCCTAACCATTATGCCATGTCACTTAACAATTGAATGAAATGTAGATGTAAAAAGCTGTGAAACAGTCTACCTGTCAGATCTATGGAAAGGGGAAAAGTTTATGACTAGGGAAGAGTTGGAGAACATCACTAAAAGCCAATTAGATGATTTCGATTACATTAAATTAAAAAGCTTTTGCACAGATAAAACCAATGTAATCAATCAAGATCAAAAGAAAAGTAGTAAAGTGGGAAACAAACTTTACAACTAATGATTCTGACAAAGGACTCATTTCTAAAATATATAGAGAACTGAGTCATATTTTTAAAACAAAAAACCATTCCCCAATTGACAAATGGTCAAAGTATATGCAAAGGCAATTTACAGATGAGGAGATCAAAGTAATCCACAGCCATATGAAAAAAAAAATGCTCTAAATCATTAATTATTAGAGAAATGCAAATTAAAGCTTCTCTGAGGTACCACCTCACACCTCTCAGATAGGCCAGTATGACCAGGAAGGATAATGATCATTGTTGGGAGGGATGTGGGAAATCTGAGACACTATTACACTGTTGGTGGAGCTGTGAACTCATCCAACCCTTCTGGAGAGAAATGTGGAACTATACCCAAAGGGCAACAAAAATGTGCATACCCTTTGACCCAGCAATACCACTACTGGGTCTATGCCCTGAAGAGATGAGGAAAAAGAGTAAAAACATTACTTGTACAAAAATATTTATAGCAGCCCTGTTTGTGGTAGCAAAGAATTGGAAATCCAGTAAATGTCCTTCAATTGGGGAATGGCTTAGCAAACTGTGGTATATGTATGTCATGGAACACTATTGTTGTATTAGAAACCAGGAGGGATGGGATTTCAGGGAAACCTTGAGGGATTTGCATGAACTGATGCTGAGTGAGATGAGCAGAACCAGAAAAACAGTGTACACCCTAACAGCAACATGGGAGTGATGTTCAACCTTGAAGGACTTGCTCATCCCATCAGTGCAACAATTGGGAACAATTTTGGGCTGTCTGCAAAGGAGAGTACCATCTGTATCCAGATAAGGAGCTGTGGAGTTTGAACAAAGTACAAGGACTATTCCCTTTAATTTGGAAAAAAAAAACCCAGATATCTTATTGTCTGATCTTGTTACGCCTGAGAATTTTATTCTCTTTAAGGATATGATTTCTCTCTCATCACACCCAAATTGGATCAAGGTAAAACATGGAAACAAAGTAAAGACTGATGGAGTGCTATTTGGGGGTGGGGGTGGGGGAGGGAAGCAAAATTGGGGGAAAATTGTAAAACTCAAATAATATCTTTAATAAAAAAAAGAAAAGAAAGAAATAAAAGCTGTGAAACAATGTGATATATAATTCTGAAAAAGGTACAAATAATGTGACAGAATGGATTTAGATAGACTATTTGTAATGGGACTTTGAAGAATTAGAAGACTTTTTTTAATTATATAGAAGTTTGTTTTTGTTTTTCCAACTAAATGCAATGGTAGTCCTCACCAATCACTCCTACTGAAAGACCCTGTGATCCACAACCTTTCTTCCTCCCTCCCTTCCCTTCCCTTCTTCCCCCCTGATGAAAGCAATCTACCATAGGCTCTATGTAACCATGCAAAAATATAGATTGAAACTGAACATGTTATGAAAGAAGAATCAGATCCAAAAGGAAGAAAGAAAGCACTAGAGATACAAAACCACATAATTCATAAGTCAAGCTTTAAAAACTGAAGATAACAAGCTTTGGTCTTCATTCAAACTCCACAGCTTCCCCTCTGGATACTGATGGAAGTCTCCATCACAAGTGTTTTCAAATTGTTTTAGTATTATAGTTCTGAAATAAACAAGTCCATCATGGTTGATTGTCCCGCCATGTTGCTGCACAATGTTCTTTTGATTCTGCTCACCTTGCTCAGCATCAATTCATGTAAGTCTTTCCAGCCTTTTATGAAATCTCATACCTCATGATTTCTTATGGAATAATAGTATTCCTTCATACACATATACCACAATTTATTCAGACATTCCCTAATTGATGGTCATCCCCTCAATTTCCAACTCTTTGTCACTATTAAAAGAGTTATGTTTTTGAACATGTGGGAATTTTTCCCTTTTTCATCATCTCTTCAGGATACAGATCCAGTAATGGTATTATTGAATCAAAGGGTATGCACATTTTTTATTGCCCTTTGAGCATAATTCCAAATTGCTTTCTAGAAAGGTTGGATCAGTTCACAACTCCATCAACAATGCATTAGTGTCCCAGATTTCCCACATTCCCTCCAAATTTGGTCATTATCCTTTCTGGTCATATTGGACAATCTGAGTGGTAGGAAGTAGTGCCTCAGAGATGTTTTAATTTGCATTTCTCTAATCAATACTGATTAGAGCAATTTTTTATATAACTATTGGTAGCTTTGATTTCTTTGAGAATTATCTTTCCATATCCTTTGACCATCAATTGAGCAATGATTATTTTTTATAAATTTGACTCAGTTCTGAGTCCTTTGTCAGAAACACTAATTGTAAAAATTGTTTCCCAATCTTGGTTGCAGTGGTTTTGTTTGTGCAAACCTTTTTTATTCAATGTAATCAAAATTATCCAGTTTGTTTTTTTTAATGTTTTCTATCTTTTCTTTGGTCATAAATTGTTCTCCTTTCCATAGATCTGGCAAGCAAAGTATTCTTTGTTCTTCTAATTGGCTTATAATATTGTCTTTTATGTCTAAATCCTACACCATTTTGGTCTTATCTTGTTATAGGACGTGAGATGTTGACTTATTGCTACTTTCTGCCATACTATCTTCCAGTTTTCCCAGAAAGCTTTTTTTTTTAATCAAAGAGTGTGTTCTTATCCCAGAAGCTAGGATTTTGGAGTTTATTAAACAGTACATTATTATTGCCATTTATTGTTATCCCTTTTTATATCTAATCTATCCCACTGAACCACCATTCTACTTCTTGGTCAGTACCAGATAGTTTTGATGAGTGATGTATTATAATATAATTTTAGATCTGGTATGGTTATGCTATCTTCCTTTGCCTTTCTTTTTTCACTAATTCCCTTTATATTCTTTATCTTTTGCTCCTCCCTATGGATATATTTCCTTTTTTCCTAGCTCAATAAAGTAATTTTTTGCAAGTTTTCTTGGTTTGGTACTAAATAAATAATTTAATTTAGGAAGAACTTTCATTTTTATTATATTAATTTGATCTATCCATGAGCAATTGATATTTGCCCAGTTATTTAAATCTAATTTTATTTTTGTGAAAAGTTTTTATAATTATTTTCATACATTTTCTGAGTCTGCCTTGGCAGATAGACAGACTCCCAAATATTCCAGGTATACTGAAGTAATTTTAAATGGCATTTCTATTTCTACCTCTTACTGCTGTGTCTTGTTAGTAATATATACAATGTTGAGGATTCATGTGAATTTCTTTTATATCCTATGACTTCTCTTTTTTTAAATTTTTTTTTTGCAAGGCAAATGGGGTTAAATAGCTTGCCCAAGGCCACACAGCTAGGTAATTATTAAGTGTCTGAGACCGGATTTGAACCTAGGTATTCCTGATTCCATTGCCGGTGCTTTATCCACTGCACCACCTAGCCACCCCTATGACTTTTCTAAGTAGTTTTTAATTTGATTTTCTAGGGTTCTGTAGGTATACCATCATATCATCTGCGAAGAGTAAGAATTTTCTTTGTTGCTAAATCTAATTCCTTCAATTTATTTTTCTTCTCTTATTGCTAAACTAATATTTTAATACATTATTGAATCACAGATGTGATAATGGGCATTCATGTTTCTTGCCTGATCTTATTGAGAATGCTTCAGGCTCATCCCCATTATATATAATGTTTGTTGATGGTTTCAGATAGATACTAGTTTTCATTTTAAGGAAGAATTCATACATTCCTATGCTCTCTGGTAGTTTTAGTAGGAATCTGTATTGCATTTTTTCAAAAGCTTTTGAAGCATTTATTGAGATAATCAATTGATTTCTGGTAGTTTTGCTATTGAAATAGTCAATTATGCTGATACTTTTCCTAATATTGAACCAACCCTACATTGCTGTTATAAATCCTGCTTGATCATAGTGTATTATCCTAGTGATTATCCTCATTTTTGATACTAGAAATTTTTTATTCTAATTAACCAAAGATTTATCTGTTTTATTGATTTTTTCATAAAGTCATCTTTGTTTTATAAGTTCAATAGTTTTTTGCTTTCAATTTTATTAATTTCTCCTTCATTTTAAAGAATTGCTAATTTGGAATTTGATTGGAGTTTTTAATTTGTTCTTTCTCTACAATTTTAGTTGCATACTTAGGTCATTGGTCTCCTTTCTCCATTTAAGTTTTTAAAGACTGCTTTGGTTGTATCCCATAAGTTCTGGTATGTTGTCTCATTATTGTCCTTTACTTGGATATTTAATCTACTCATTCTATAAAATTAGGTTATTTAGTTTCTAATTAGTTTTAGATCTTTCTCTCTCTCCATGGCACTTTATTACATGTTATTTTTATTATATCATGATCTGAAAAAGGATGCATTCAAAATTTCTGTTTTACTGAATTTCATTATGAAGGTTTTATGCCCTTGATACACATTCAATTTTTGTGTAGCTGCTATATCCAACTGAAAAAAATGATATTTTCCTTTATTTGGGGATCTCTTTCTGGAGGTGATCATTCTTTTGGTTTTGTTTAATTGCTTCTTGATTTCTCATAAAGCCATGAGTGGAAGCCCCATTATACATTTAAAGTAGTTGTTTTATTCAGAGAGTTTCTGTATCTCCTTTTCCATCTGGTCAATTTTACTTTTTGAAGGCATTCTTCTACTTTACCTAATCTGGTTTTTAACATGTTATTTTCTTCAATATGATTTTGGATCTCCTTCACCAAGCTGCTTAAATTGTTTTCATGATTTTCTTTCATTCCTCTCATTTCACTTCCTACTTTTTCTTCTACCTTCTTTACTTGATTTTCAAAATCTTTAGCCTGAGATCAATTTATACTTTTCTTGGAGGTTTTGGATCTCTTCCATAGGACCAAAGTAGTTGTCTAAGGTCAGATTCTTTTTCTTTTGTTGTTTGTTCATTCCTCCAGTCTATGACTTGATTATAACTCTTTGTTGAGGTGGGACTCTGATTCCAGGAAGGAGGATGCACTTTTCCAAGCTTTTGAAGGTTTTGGGGACAACTCCCCTACCCCCCACCCAAGACCTCAATTCCTTCACTGTCTTATGAGAAGTTCTTACTACTCTCTTGGCTTGTACTCTGGTCTATGGGTGATCACAAGCATACTCCTTGGTACTGAAGCTGTGAGGGGGGTCCCTGCTCTGTTTTGGCAGTATGGGCACCAGGCCCATCTGGGCAAAGCAACAGAGTCATGCCCCAGGGATAGCAGAAAGACTGCTGAAATATCCCCAATCCCTTACCATCTATGGACTGACTGCTCTGGAAGTAACTGGGTTGTTCCACATATTCCCAAGATGGGGCTACACTGAGGCCTGTATTGGTCTCGGTCCCAGACTCATTCTAGTGCTGCTGTTTTCCCACTGACCTTCCAAGTTGTCCTTGGCAATCCTGACCTAAGTAGTCTGGAAAGTGCCCCAGGTTCCATGGATTCAAGCAATCACAAGGACCTAGGCAGCTCAGGGGCTGTTTCTGGAAGATTGGAGCTAGTTTGCTCCAGTGGCCTGAGCTGCACTGCAGCCCTTTCCGACCCTGGTGGAATAGATTCTTCTTGGAGATCTTCCAAGTTGTCTTGGGCCAAAAAATGATTTCACTCAGTCTTTCTGTGGATTCCAGCCCTCTAGAATTTGGTTAGAATCATAATTTTCAGTCATTTAGAATCATCTGTGGGAAAGCCTCTGAGAGTTCCTACTTCTATTCCACCATCTTGGTACTGCTTCCCCCCTAGCAGACTTTAAAAAGTAGACTTGAAGAAGCATTCAATGGAGAATAGAGTCAGTAAAGTCTTGGAGGTGGGCAATAACAAAGATCTGAAAAACTCATTCACACTTCTATCCTAAGCCTATCTCCCATCCAAACCTGCTTAACTCTTAGAGTATGAATAAAAGTCGAGGAAAACTCTACTTCCTATTTTCATTCACTCATACAAAACAGAAAGCTTAATCAATAGGAAATTACTTAGATATCCTTGGGCTCATTGAAAAATGTACACACAATTTTATTAGTTTTAGATAATTAAAACTTATTCAAGATAATGGGGAAATGTAAAAGTTTATGTATGGCAATTTCTTTTTCTCCTAGCTTAGATTTATTACACACTGTATCCAGTGATTTCTTCACTATGTATCTTTCTCAATCTCTCTCTCATGCTCTGCAACTGTTTTTATCTATGCTTCACAAATGTCCAGTTATTAAAACATGCAATCATTTATCTATCATTTAAAAAACCTTTGATTAGCAAATCAAGCTTGCTTTACAAAATTACAAACTGCAGATTAACAGGAGATGAAATAAAATACTTAAACAACTCCATTTCAAAGAGAAAAGAAATTGAAGAAACCATCAATAAACTCCATAAAAAAGTCTTCATGTTCAGGTGGATTTACAAGTGGATTCTGCTAAACATTTAAGGAAAAATTAATACCTATTCTACATAAACTATTTAAAAAATAGAAGAGGGAATTGTGTAAAATTCCTTATATGACACAAACATGGTACTGTTTGTGGTATGTTTGGTATGTTGGCATAAATCCTACTTGATCATAGTATATTATCCTAATGATTATCCTCATTTTTGATACTAGAAATTTTTTATAGAAATTAATAAAAGATTCAGAATTATAGACCAATTCCTTCTTGATAGGTCTATAATAGTGATGCAAAAATCTTAAATAAAATTTTAGCAATGAAATGACAGTAAGTTATTACTAGAATAGTACACCATGATCAGGTGGGGTTTAAAGCAAATAGGCTAAGGATGTACAATATTAGGAAAACTCTGAACATTATTGAACATATCAATAACAAAAGCAACAGAAATCTTGTGATTATCTCAATAGATACTGGAAAAGCTTCTTTTGATAAAATACAACATCCATTCCTATTAAAAACACTAGAAAATTTAGGAATAAGAGGAGTTTTCCATAAAATGAGAAGTTGTATCTATCAAAACAATCAACAAATATTATATGTAATGGGGATAAATTTGAAGCATTTCCAAAAAGATTAGGGTTGAAACAAAGATGCCCATTATCACCATTACTATTCAATATAGTGTTAGAAGTGTTAACTTTAGCAATAAGAAAATAAAAAGAAATTGAAGAAACCAGAATTGGCAATGAGGAAGCAAAGTTTTCACTCTTTTGCAGATGATATGTTGGTATACTTAGAAAAAACCATGAAAATCATCTAAAAAATACCATGAAATAATTAAAAATTTCTGCAAAGTAGTAGGATAGAAAACAAACCTACATCAGTCATCAATACTTTTATATATGAACAGTAAAGGCCAAGAGTAAAAAATAGAAAGAGAAATTAAGGTTTTGTAAAGTATTTAAAGTATTGTAGACAACATTAAACACTTGGGAATCTACTTGCCAAGATCAACTCAGAAACTATATGAACACAATTATAATGTACTTCTCACCAACAAAATGTCTGGCCTAGATAATTGGAAAAATGTCAGTTGCTCATGGTTAGATCAAAGTAATGTAATAAAAATGATAATTTTACCCAAATTAAATTACTTATTCATTGCCATAATAATCAAACTACCAAAAATTATTTTGAGATAGAAAAAGTAGTAACAAAATTCATCTGGAGCAACAAAAGGTAAAGAATAGTTAGGGAAGTGATGAAAAAATGTGAAGGAAGGTGGCATAACTCTATAAGATCTAAAATTATACTATAAAATGGCCATCATTAAAACTGCCCGATACTGGTTCAGAAATAGAATAATGAATCAGTGAATTAGGAAAGGTTCAAAAGAAGCAGAAGTAAATGACTACAATAATCTACTGTTTGAGAAATCCAAAGATATAAGTTTCTGAAATAAGAACTCACTAACTGACAAAAATTGTTGGGAAATCTAGAAAGTAGTATAGCAAAAACTAGACATAGACCAACATCTCATACCCTATTCCAAAATAAGGTCAAAATCGGTACAGGATTTGAATATAAAGGGAGAAACTATATATGAATTAGTAGAGCAAGAAATACTCTATTAAATCTATGGAAAGGGGATAAATTTATGACCAAACAAGAAATAGGGAGAACTACAAATTGTAAAATGAATGATTTTGACTATATTAAATTAAATAATTTTTGGACTAAAAAAAATCAATGCTGCCAAATTAGAAAGAAATAAGAAAGCTGGATAACAATCTTCACAATTAGTTCTGATAAAGTTCTCATTTCTAAAATATATAGAGAACTGTATCAAATTTATCAAATTACAAATCATTTCCCAATTGATAAGTGGTCAAAGGATATGAATAAATAATGTTCAAATGAAGAAATTGAAGGTATACATTTTATATATGTACATATATATATATAATATAATCATATGAAAAAATGCTCCAAATCATTACTGATTAGAGAAATGTAAATTAAAACAATTCTGAATTATCATCTTACATCTTTCAGATTGGTTAAGACAACAAAAAAGGGAAAATGAACAACGTTGGAGAAGTTGAAAAGAGAAGATTGAGAAACTAATGCATTGCTGGTGCAGTTTTGAACTCATCCAACCATTTTGGGGAATTGATATGGAATTATGTGCAAAAAGCAATAGCATTTTTCATTACATTTGACCCAGCAATTCCAAATCTAGGCCTATATCCAGAAGAAATTATAAAAATGGGACAATTCCAACATGTTCGAAAATATTGTAGGAGCTCTTTTTGTAGTGACAAAGAATTAGAAACTGGGGGATACCTATCAATTGGGGAATGGTTAGACAAGTTATGGTATATGAATTTTATGGAATACTATTGTTCTATAAGAAACCATAAATGATCAGACTCTTGAGAAGCATGGAAGGAATTGCAGGATCTGATACTGAGCAAAAGGGCAGAACCAAGAGAACAATGTGCGCAGTAACAACATTGTGAGATGATCAACTTTGATGGATGTAGCTCCTCTCAACAGTTCAGAGATCATGGACAATACTATTCCATTCAGAGGAAGCAAAACAAAACAAAACAAAACAAAGCAAAAGAAGAAAAATAATTCTTCAGAATCTGATGAACACTACATTCACTTTTTAACAAATATCTCATATATTTATTTCCTTTAAACCCAATTCCTCATGTAAAAATATCTAATCTGTAAACATGTTTAACACAGATGTGTATGTACAATATTAACCTGACTGTTCACTAATGAGGGGAGGTGAGTGGGAAGTGAGAGTGGAAGGAAATTTTGCAACTTGAAAATAAACATATATATATATATATATATATATATATACATATATATATACACATATATTTATAGATGCATATATATATATGAATAAATGTTGAAAACTTTCATAATGTATTTGGAAATATTAAATATTAACAAAAATTATGCTTATTTGCATCTCTTTAATATCTCTTTCCCAGGTATATACATTATGAGAAGGGACAGCTTCTTGTAGCCAATAGGTAGCAAATAAATATTTGTTAAATTGAAATTAAGAAATGACTTAGTAAATATTAGGTAAAAGAAGATATTTTATGGATGAGAAGTTTCTTAGTACTCCAACCATATATTACCATTTCTATACAAAGCTAGTTACACAAGTAGAAACTGATGATATTTAAGGTCATATATAAATACACACAGATATTTTAAAATACATGCAAATATAGGTTACAATATGCATTTTTATGATATTTGGAGTTCCACATTTTCTCCCTCCTCCATCCCCTTGACAGAAAGTAATCTTATAGAGGTTAATATTGGTTAACATATTTCCGTATTAGTCATGTTGTGAAAAAGAATCAGAACGAAAGGTAAAAAAAACCTGAGAGAGAAAACAAATCATAAAACATATTTTTTAAAATAGAAAATTTGATGTTTTGCTCTACAATCAGATTACATAATTCATCCTCTGGATATGGATGGCATTTTCCATCATAAGTTTTTAAAATTTTTCTTTGTCATTGTACTGCTACGGACAGCTAAGTCTTCCATAGTTTACCATCAAACCATATTGTACTTAATGATTACAATATTGTCTAGCTACTGCTCACTTCACTATGTGTCAATTCTTTTTGTTTTTTTTTTTTAGGGTTTTTTTTTTTTTAGGCTTTTTTGGTAATAAGTGGTTTTCCCAAGGCTACACAGCTGGGTAATTATTAAGCATCTGAGGCCAGATTTGAACTCAGGTATTCCTGACTCCAGGGCCGGTGCTCTATCCACTATGCCACCTAGCAGCCCCTCAGCATCAATTCTTGTAATTCTTTTTAGGCTTTTCTGAACCCTACCTGATTTCTTACAGAACATTAGTACTGGATGCCCATCAATTGGGGAATGACTAAACAAGTTATGGAACATGAATACTATGAAATAGTATTGCTCTTTAAGAAGCCATAAATGGCTAGACTCTAGAGAATCATGGAATGGCTTACAGTATCTGATGCTGAGTGAAGGGAGCAGAACCAAGAGAACAATGTACACATTAACAACAGCATTATGACTTCCAGCCAAGATGGCAGAGAGAAGACAGGCACAGTTCTAAAGTATCCTGATCTTTCCCCATCTATCATATGAAATAAACTTCTTAACGGAAATCTGACCTACAAAATCCAGGTAGAAAAGCCAGGAGAAAGGACATCTATATCAAGATTTATATCCTGCAGCAGCATTGAATGAATTTGGGCCAGATTAGCAGCTAAATTGGAGCCGGAAGTCTGAGGGACCCAGAGCTGGACCTACTGGATCAGCAGTGGGGCTACACCACAGGGGCTTGAGTCACTTAAGAGCAGAGGCACTGGTGTTGGTGCTGTCTCTTTGAAGCTTGCGGACAGGGATGGGGGGGAGAGTTCCAGTGCAGGAGAGATGCAGGCACTATCCCTGGGCTCCTCTGGTCTGAGGAACTCAGAGTCCAGGCCTCAATTGCTGCTGAGGTCTCTTCTATGGAACAAACAATTGGAGGCTATTTCTGTCTCAAGTACAGGTGTGTGAGCAGAAGAACCAGCCCAGCTGACAATAGAGAGAGAGGAATGACCTCATGCCAGGGTAAAGAGCACCATTGATTGAAGGAAAAATAATTCAATAGTTCCAACTCCTCCCTTCAAGCAAAGGGAGAAGGCCTCAATCAAGGTCACAGAGACTCCAGAGAAAGCAACCAGCATCTCCTACTGGCCATCCAGAGAAATTGCATTCAGTGAGCAAAGCCTTTAACAATTCCAAGCCCCTGTGAACCAGCCCCTCCCCAACTCAAGAGCTTAGCAAAATGAAGAAGGTTCAGTGGAAAGGTGGATCCATACAAAAATTCATGGAAGGGAAAGACCCTAACTCAGAAAGACCTAGAACCTCTGAGGATAATGCGATCTGGTCTTCAGCACAGAAAGACTTCCTTGAAGAAATTAGGAAGGAGCTTAAAAATTAACTGGAAAATTTGGGAGAGACAATTAAAACCCTGCAACAAGAAAACAAATCCTTAGAAAGTACAATTGGCTAAATACAAAAGGAGAATAAATCTCTCAGATCATCAATCTGACAAATACAAAATGAGAATAAATCTCTCACAACATCAATTGGACAAATACAAAATGAGAATAAATCTCTCACAACATCAATTGGGCAAATACAAAAAGAAAATAGTTCTCTCAAAACCTCAATTTGTCAACTTGAAAGCTCTTTCAAAAGTAGAATTGACCAAGTGGAAAAGTAGTTGCAAAAGATTAATCAAGAAAACTCCTCCTGACAAAAAAGAATGGAGTCTGCAGAAACTAATGACTCTATGAGACAGCAAGAGCCAATTAAACAAAATTAAAAAAATAGAAAAAAACAGAAGAAAATGTAAAATACCTCATCAACAAAACCACTGCCCTTGAGAATAGATTGAGGAGGGGCAGCCTAAGAATTATTGGACTTCCTGAAAACATTGAAGAGAAAAAAGCCTGGACTTAATATTCCAAGACCTAGTGGCAGAAAACTGCCTTGATATCATGGAACTAGAGGACAAAGTAGTTATTGAAAGAATACATCAATCCCCTCCAGAAAAAGATCCTAATATGAAAACACAAAGGAATGTTGTGGCCAAATTCCAGAACTATCAGAAAAAAGAGAAAATCCTGCTAGCAGCCAGAAAGAAAAAATTTAAATATCAAGGAGCCATAGTAAGGATCACACATCACCTGGCTGTATCAACATTAAGGGATCAAAGGGCCTGCAATGAGATATTTTGAAGAGCCAGGGAGCTTGCAATGCAGCCAAGAATCCACTATCCCCTAAAGCTGAGCCTTATCTTCCAGGTAAAAAGATGGACATTTAATGAAATTGAAGAATTCCAAAAATTCCTGATGAAAAGACCAGTGCTAAACAGAAAATTTGGACATCAAACAGGAGGTTCAAGAGACATAAGAAAAGGCAAAAAAAAGGGCAGGGGTGGTAAAAGGAAAAAAATCTTCTATCCAGTAAGTTGAAACTGGCTATATACCAGCATGGGGAAAAAGATTCTCATAAATCTTGAGAATTGTAACTCTAACAGAGAATTTTCCTAGCCAGAAATGATAGACATTCATAATCTATCCATGAGACTGCTATCTAATGTGATGTAACTGCCTTTAATCCAACTTGAAAGACTCTAATAACTCTCAAGAATTTTAACTCTATGAGATAGAATGTACTTAGCTAGAAGAGACAGATACTCAGAATTTTCTATGACTCGGAATGATCTAAAAAGCACTAACTCCTTATAAAGGGGGGAAGGAAAGAGACTGGAGGAGGGAGGGGATTGAATGGGGGTAAATCTCATTATACTATGAGGTACAAAATACCTATGGTAATAGAGGGGAAGAAGGGAGCAGATGAGAAACACCTGAATCTTCTTCTCATCAGACTTGTCTTAAAGTCAACCTACACATACTCAGTTAACTTATAAAACATCTAACCTTTAAATATTAAAAGGGGGAAAGGGGAGGGGGATGGAGAAAGGCAAGGGGAGTGGGGGGGAAGGGGAAATACCAAAATAAAGGGAAGGGAAAAGGGAAAAAGGGAAAGGAGAAAGAAGGGACAGGATGATGTAGGAGGGCAAACATACTGAAGGGGTGGTATTCAGAAACAAAATACTGGGGAATATGGATAAAGGGGGGAAGGGGGAAAATACAGAGGGAAGACATCATGGAGGGCAATAAAGAATTAGTAATCATAACTTTGATTGTGAATGGGATGAACTCTCCCTTAAAACAAAAGCGAATAGCAGGGTGGATTAAAAACCAGAATCCTACAATATGCTGCTTATGAGAAACTCATTTGAAGCAGAGAGATACATATAGAGTAAAGGTAAAAGGTTGGAGCAAAATATATTTTGCTTCAGCTGAAGTAAAAAAAAAGCAGGGGGGTAGCAAAGAAGCAGAAAATATAGATAGCTTTAAAAGAGATAAGGAAGGAAACTTTATCCTCCTAAAAGGTATCATAGACAATAAAGTTATTTCAGTACTGAATATATATGCACTCAGTGGGATAGTCCTAATTCTTAGAGGAGAAGCTGAAAGAACTACAGGAAGACATAGACAGCAAAACTCTACTTGTGGGAGACCTCAACCTCCCACTCTCAGATATAGATAAATCAAATCATAAAATTACCAAGAAAGAAGTTAAGGAGGTACATAGATTGTCAGAAAAATTAGATATGGTAGACTTATGGAGGAAACTGTATGGGGATAGAAAGGAATATACCTTTTTCTCTGCAGTACATGGAACTTATAAAAAAATTGACCACGTACTAGGACATAAAAACCTAATGATCCACTGTAGAAAGGCAGAAATAGTGAACACATCTTTCTCAGATCACAATGCAATAAAAGTCATATGCAATATTAGGCCAAGGCAATATAGATCTAGAACAAATTGGAAACTAAATAACCTCATTTTAAAAAATGAGTGGACTGGGGGTGGCTAGGTGGCACAGTGGATAGAGCACTGGCCCTGGAGTCAGGAGTACCTGAGTTCAAATCCAGCCTCAGACATTTAATAATTACCTAACTGTGTGGCCTTGGGCAAGATACTTAACCCTGTTTCCCCTGCAAAAACCTAAAAAAAATTAAACATTTTATCTTAGATAATGATAATAATGAAACAACATACCAAAACCCATGGTTCAAAGCAACTTTCAGGGTATATATTATAGCTTTAAATGCTTACATGAATAAATTGGAGAAAGAGGAAATCAATGAACTAAAGATACAACTAAAAAAAATAGAGAAAGAACAAATCAGCAATCCCCAATTACATAACACATTAGAAATTCTAAAAATTAAAGGAGAAATTAATTAAATTGGAATCAAAAAGACAATTGAATTAACAAATGAATCCAAATGTTGGCATTATGAAAAAAACAATAAAACTGATAAACCTCTGGCCAATTTGATTACAAAAAAGGAAGAAGAAAACCAAATTGCTAGCATCATAAAAGAAAAAGGAGAACTCACCACCAATGAGGAGGAAATTAAGGTAATAATACGAAATTATTTTGTCCAATTCTATGCCAATACATTTGATAATCTAAGTGAAATGGATGAATATTTACAAAAATATAAGTTGCCCAGGTTAAATGAAGAAGAGATTAAATACCTAAACAACCCTATCTCAGAAAAGGAAATTCAACAAACCATCTTTGAACTCCCTAAGAAAAAAATCTCCATGGCCTGATGGATTCACAAGTGAATTCTACCAAACATTTAAGGAACAATTGGTTCCAATTCTATATAAAATCCTTGGAAAAATAGGGAAAGATGGAACTCTGCCTTACTCTTTCTATGAAATCAATATGGTGCTGTTACCTAAACCAGGGAGAGTTAAAACAGGAAGAAAATTATAGACCTATCTCCTTGATGAATATAGATGCAAAAATCTTAAATAAAATCTTAGCAAAATGATTATAACAAGTTATCACTAGGATAATACATTATGATCAAGTAGAATTTATTACAGGAATGCAGGGTTGGTTCAATATTAGGAACACTGTTTGTATACTCAATCATATTAACAACAAACCTATCAGAAATTATACGATCATATCAATAGATGCTGAAAAAGCTTTTTCTTTTTAGATTTTTCAAGACAATGGGGTTAAGTGGCTTGCCCAAGGCCACATGGCTAGGTGATTATTAAGTATCTAAGGTCGGGTTTGAACCCAGGTACTCCTGACTCCTGGGCCAGTGCTCTATCCACTGCACCACCTAGCAGCCCTGAAAAAAGCTTTTGACAAAATACAGCATTCATTCCTATTAAAAACAGTAGAGAGTGTAGGAATAAATGGACTGTTCCTTAGAATAATTAGCAGTATCTGTCTGAAACCATCAACAAGCATTATATTCAATGGGGAGAGACTAGAGGCATTCCCAATAAGATCAGGGGTGAAGCAAGGTTGCCCATTATCACCACTACTATTCAATATTGTATTAGAAATGGTAGCTTCAGCAATTTTAGCAAAGTTGCTGGTTATAAAATAAACCCTCATAAATCCCCAAATTTTCTATATATGTCTAGCAAGATACAGCAGGAAGAGCTAGAAAGAGAAATCCCATTCAAAGTAACCTCAGACAATATGAAATACTTGGGAGTCTATTTGCCAAGACAGACTCAGAATTTTTTTGAAAACAATTATAAAACACTTCTCACACAAATTAAATCAGATTTAAAGAACTGGGCAAATATCAACTGCTCATGGATAGGTACAGCTAATATAATAAAAATGGCAATTCTACCAAAACTAAACTACCTGTTTAGTGCCCTACCAATCAAAATTCCATAAAATTACTTTAATGAGTTAGAAAATATTGTAAGTAAATTCATATGGAGAAATAAAAAAGTCAAGAATTGCTAGGAGATTAATGAAAAAAAGTGCAAAAGAAGGTGGCTTAGCCCTACCTAATCTAAAATTATATTATAAAGCATCAAAGCTGTTTGGTATTGTCTAAGATACAGAGTGGTGGAGCAGTGGAATAGACTAGGTGTAAAAGCAGGAGATGATTATTATAATCTGCTGTTTGATAAACCCAAGGAGTCCAGCCATTGGCATAAAAACTCCCTCTTTGATAAAAACTACTGGGATAATTGGAAGTTAGGGAAGAAACTTAGATTAGACCAACACCTCACACCCTTTACCAAGATAAAACTGAAATGTTTACAGAACTTAGACATAAGAAACAATAGTATAAGCAAATTAGAAGATCAAGGACTAGGTTACTGTCAGATCTATGGAAAGGGGAGCAGTTTATGACTAAGGAAGTGTTGGAGAATATCACCAAAAACCAATTAGATGGTTTTGATTACATTAAATTAATTTTTGCAAAGATAAAACCACTGTAACCAAGATCAAAAGAAATGTAGTAAATTGGGAAACAATCTTTATAACAAATGATTCTGACAAAGGATTAATTTCTAAAATATACAGAGAACTGAGTCATATTTTTAAAACAAAAAGCCATTCCCCAGTTGACAAATTGTCAAAGGATATGCAAAGGCAATTTACAGTTGAGGAGATTAAAGCAATCCATAGCCATATGAAAAGAATTGCTCTAAATCATTACTTATTAGAGAAATGCAAATTAAAGCTTCTCTGAGGTACCACCTCACACCTCTCAGATTGGCCAATACAACCAGAAAGGATAATGATCATTGTTGGAAGGGTTGTGGGAAATCCGGGACACTATTACACTGTTGGTGGAGCTGTGAACTCATCCAATCCTTCTGGAGAGCTATTTGAAACTATGCCCAAAGGGCAACAAAAATGTGCATACCCTTTGACCCAGCAATACCACTACTGGGTCTGTACCCTGAAGAGATGATGAAAAGAGGTAAAAACATCACTTGTACAAAAATATTTATAGCAGCCCTGTGGCAAAGAATTGGAAATCAAGTAAATGTCCTTCATTTGGGGAATGGCTTAGCAAACTGTGGTATATGTATGTCATGGAACACTATTGTTCTATTAGAAACCAGGAGAGATGGGAATTCAGGGAAGCCTGCAGGGATTTGCATGAAGTGAGTGAGAGGAGCAGAACCAGAAAAACACTACACACCCTAACAGCAACATGGAGGTGAGGAACAACCTTGATGGACACGCTCATTTCATCAACGCAACAATCAGGGACAGTTTGGGGCTGTCTGCAAAGGAAAGTGCCATTTGTATCCAGATAAGTAGCTGTGGAGTTTGAACAAAGTTCAAGAACTATTCCCTTTAATTTAGAAAAAAAGGAAACATATATCTTATTGTCTGATCTTGTTACCTCTTAGACTTCTTGTCTCTTCTTTAAGAATATGATTTCTCTTTCATCACACTCAATTTGGATCAATGTACAACATGGAAACAAAGTAAAGACTGACAGATTGCTTTCCATGGGGATAGTGGGGGGAAGGAAATAAGATTGGGAGGAAAATTAAAAACTCAAATTATATCTTTAATAAAAATAAATTTTAAAAAACCAACAACAGCAATGTGAGATGAACAGCCTTGATGGAAGCAGTTCCTCTCAGCAGTTCAGAGAGCTAGGACAACTATATTAGATCCCCATCCAGAGGAAGAAAAACAAAACGAAACAAAAGATACACAACAACAAAAACAGCAACAGCAACAACACTTCTCAGGAAAACTTTTTAAAAATTATCTCTTATGTATCACTTTCCCTTAATCTTAATTTCTCATACTGAAAACAACTACTCTCTAAACATGTTTAACAAAATGTGTGTGTACAATACTTATCTGACTGTTCACTGCTGAGGGGAAGAGGGTAGGAAGAGAGGGTGGAAGGAAATTTTGTAAGTTAAAAATACACATGTGCATATAAATGAAAATAAATTTAAAAATTAAAAAAAAGAACAATAGTGCTCCATTACATTTGTATAACACACCTTGTTCAGCCTATCCCCAATTAATGGATAACCTCTCAATTTCTAAGAGTTGCTATAAATATTTTCATATGTGTCATTCATTTTCCCTTTTTATGATCTCTTTGGACTACAGACATAATAGTGGTATTGCTGGATCAAAGGGTATGCACAGTTTTATTGCTCTTTGGGTGTAGTTCCTACTTACTTTTCAGAATGGTTGAATCAGTGCACAAATGCACCCAGTTTTTTCACATCCCCTCCAACATTGATTATTTTCCATTTTTGCCATCTTTCAATCTGATAGGAATAAGGTGGTGCCTCAGAGTTGTATTACTTTGCATTTATCTAATCATTAATGATTTAAAGCATTTTTACATATGACTATAGATTGCTTTAATTTCTTCATCTGAAAACTGCCTTTGAGCCTTTCGCCATTCTTATAAATTTGACTCACTTCTCTATACATTTTAGAAATGAGTCATTTATCAGCTTTTTTTTTTTTTTTAGTTTTTTGCAAGGCAAATGGGATTAAGTGGCTTGCCCAAGGCCACACAGCTAGGTAATTATTAACTGTCTGAGGCCAGATTTGAACTCAGGTACTCCTGACTCCAGGGCCCATGCTCTATCCACTGAGCCACCTAGCCACCCTCATTTATCAGCTTTAAAAATTTTCTTCAGCTTTTGCATTGCTTTTTTCATAATTCCTTTTATAGTCTTGAACTTTTGATCCTCCAGATTAATTTTGTTCCTATTGTTTCTAGCTCCATAAATTTTTTTCACAGACTGGTATAACACTAAACAAATAATTTAATTTAGGCAGAATTGCCTAAATAGCTCAGTCTACCCATGAGCAATTGGCATTTCCCAATAATTTATATCTCATTTTATTTATGAGAAATTTGCTTTGTAATTCTTTTCATATAGTTTTGGTTTTATCTTGGCAGCTAGACTCCCAAGTATTTTATGTTATCTACAGTTGCTTCAAATGGAATTTCTCTTCCATGCCTAAGCATAGCATAAGTACATACATTCATGTACCATAACAACTAGACCAGCTGATGACTTATGTGGCATTATTTTATATCTAGAAATTTTACAAGCATTTCTAATCATTTCAAATAACTTTTTCATTGATTTTGCAAGATACTTGAAGTATATCATCACATCATCTGCAAAGAGTAAGAGTTTTATTTCCTCTTTGACTATTCTAATTCCTTCAATGTATTTTTCTTCTGTTAAAACTAATGCTAAATTTTCTCAGTATTGAGTAATAATGGTGATAAAGGGCATCCTTGTTTCACCTCTGATCTTAAGATTGTTTCTAGTTTATTCCCATTACATATAATACTAATGTTTTAGATAGTTATTGCTTATCATTTTAAGGGAATCTCCAGTTATTCTAAACTCTCTATTGTTTTTTAATAGGAATGGGTGCTGTATTTTGTCAAAAGCTTTTTCAAGCATCTTTTGAGATAATTATGATTTATTAGTTTTGTTACTGATATGATCAATTATGTTGATAGTGTTCTTTTTTAATTAAAGATTTTGTTTTGAATTTTACAATTTTCCTCCAATCTTATTTCCCTAACCCCCACCCCCCACAGAAAGCAATTTTTCAGTCTTTATACTGTTTCCATGTTGTACATTGATCCAAATTGATTGTGATGAGAGAGAAATCATATCCTTAAGGAAGAAACAAAGTATAAGAGATAACAAGATCAGACAATAAAATATCAGTTTTTTCCTAAATTAAAGGGAATAGGCCTTGAACTTTGTTCAAACTCCATGGTTCTTTATCTGGATACAGATGGTATTCTCCATTGCAGACAGCCCCAAACTGTTCCTGATTGTTGCACTGATGAAATGAGCGTGTCCATCAAGGTTGTTCCTCACCTCCATGTTGCTGTTAGGATGTGTAGTGTTTTTCTGGTTCTGCTCATCTCACTCACTTCATGCAAATCCCTGCAGGCTTCCCTGAATTCCCATCTCTCCTGGTTTTTAATAGAACAACAGTGTTCCATAACATACATATACCACAATTTGCTAAGCCATTCCCCAACTGAAGGACATTTACTTGATTTCCAATTCTTTGCCACCACAAACAGGACTGCTATGAATATTTTTGTACAAGTGATGTTTTTACCCCTTTTCATCATCTCTTAAGGGTATAGACCCAGTAGTGGTATTGCTGGGTCAAAGGGTATGCACATTTTTGTTGCCCTTTGGGTATAGTTCCACATTTCTCTCCAGAATGGTTAAATGAGTTCACAGCTCCACCAACAATGTAATAGTTTCCCAGATTTCCCACAACCCTTCCAACAGTGATAGTTATCCTTTCTGGTCATATTGGCCAGTCTGAGAGGTGTGAGGTGGTACCTCAGAGAAGCTTTAATTTACATTTCTCTAATAAGTAATGATTTAGAGCAATTTTTGATATGACTATGGATTGCTTTGATCTCCTCATCTATAAATGGCCTTTGCATATCCTTTGATGATTTGTCAACTGAGGAATGGCTTTTTTAAAAAAAATATGACTCAGTTCTCTGTATATTTTAGAAATTAGTCCTTTGTCAGAAGCATTAGTTTTAAAGATTGTTTCCCAGTTTCTTTTGATCTTGGTTACAGTGGTTTTATCTGTGCAAAAGATTTTTAATTTAATGTAATCAAAATGATCAGCCCTGTATCCCTGGCATAACTCCTTTTTGATCATAGTGTGTTCTCCTAATGACAATTTGTTATATTCTCTCTGCTAATATTGTATTTTAAATTTTGCATCAATATTTTTTTCAGAAATTGGTTCATAATTTTGTTTCTCTTTTTTGGTTCTTTCTGGTTTATATATAAGTACCACAAAGATAAATAGAAGAAATTTGGTTTAACTCCTTCTTTGATTATTTCTTGCAAAAAAAGGGTTATATAGAATTGAAATTAATTGTTCTTTAAATGTTTTGGAGATTTCACTTGAAAATTTACCTTTTCCTGGAGATTTTTTTTCTTATGGAGTTCATTTATGGCCTGTTGCATTTTCTTTTTTTCTAAAAAAAGTTATTTAGTTCTTTAAGTGTTGATTGTTTTTTCTCTTCTGTACCAGGTTTGAATATTTCGTTCCATTTTGGGATCAAAATAAAAGTTTCACAAGGGATCAATTATAGTTGTGGTTTATTATAGTTTCTTCCTAAGTACCCTATAAATGAAACTAAAACAATTAATAACAAACAATATTTGAAGAAAACCTGTACTTTTTCAAAATAACATGCTCCCACATCAAGAGTTAAGCATTTTTTTCCACTTCTGTAATTTTGGGCAATTTAAATTGTAAAAATTCATCCATTTCACTCAGATTGTCAGATTTATTGACCTATAGTTGGACAGAAAACTCTGAACTATTACTTCAGTTTCCTCCACACTGGTGATAAGTTCACCCTTTTCCTTTGTCTTTCTTCTTTCTTCAAGTCAAATTAAAAATAGGTTTATCTATTTTATCAGTTTTTTCATAAAACGCTTAGTTTTATTTATTAGTTCAGTAGATTTCTTAATCTCAATTTTATTAATCTCCTCTTTGATTTTCAAAATTTTTAATTTCATATTGAATTGGAGATTTTAAATTTGTCCTTTTTAAAGCTTTTTTAGTTGCATGCACAATTCAATAATCTCCTCTTTCTTTATTTTATTTATATAAGCATTTAGAGATATAATTTACCCTAATAATTTCTTTTGTGGTCTCTAAAATGTTCTGCCATGTTGTCTCATTATTGTCTTTTTCTTGGAAGAAATTATTGACTATTTCGGTCATTTGTTAATTTATTGATTCATTCTTTTAAATTAACTTATTTCATTTCCACTTAATTTTTAGTTTGACTTTTCAAGGTTCTTTATCAGATGTGATTTTTATTGCATCATGATCTGATATTTCTATTTTTTGCATTTGATTGTGAGGATTTTATGCTCTAATGCATGTTCAGTGCCAAATACTACAGGAAAATGATATTTTCCTTTCCATTTCCAATCAATTTTCTTCAATGGGCTATCAAACTTCACTTTTCCAAAATTATATTCTCCTTTCTATTTTTTAATTTCCTTCTCATTTATTTTATGGTTAGATTTATTTAATTCTGAGAGAGGAATCTTGAGGTCCCCCACTAGTACAGTTTTATTGTCTATGTCTTCTTGTAATTATTGTTATTTTTTGATTGTTTATGGTATGTTTTACGAAGATAAAGTTTGCTTCCTTCTTCCTTTTAATGAGGTCTATTTATATTTTTGCTTTGACTGAAATAAGGATTGCTATTTTTTTCAGTTTTTTCACTTCAGCTGAAGCAAGATTTATTCTGCTCTAATTCTTTTGCTTTCACTTTGTGTGACACTCTCTGCTTCAAATGTGTTTCTTGTAAAAAACATATTGAAGCATTCTGGTTTTTAATCCACTGTGTTTCCTGTTTCTTCTTTATGGAAGACTTCATCCTATTCACCTTCTTTTCATTTTCAAATTTAATCTATTTTATTTTTTCAACATTCATGCAAATTCATATTTATATTTTTAAGTTAAAAAGTTTTCTTCCACCCACCCTTCCCACCCCTTGCCCTCAGCAGCTAACAGTCAGGTTAACATTATAAATATATATTTTTGATTAGCATGTTTACAGATTAGTCACTTTCAGTATGAGGAATTAAGATTAAGAGAAAGAAATATGTAAGAGATAGTTTTTTATATAGTGTTCACCAGATTTTGAAAGATTGTTCTTTTGTTTTATTTTCTTCCTCTGGATTGTGATAAAATTGTCCATATCTGGTCTAATACTTTTGCCCTAGCTCTCTGAACTGAAGAGAGGAGCAGCTTCCATCCAGCATTTCACAATATTGCTGTCAATGTATGCATTGCTCTCTTGGTTCTGCTCCCTTCGCTCAGCATCAGATCCTGTAAATCATTCCAAGTATATCTAAAGTCAGACTATTTATGATTTTTTTTCATTTTGGTTTTTGAAAGGCAATGGGGTTCAATGACTTACCTAAGGTCACACAGCTAGGTAATTATTAAGTGTCTGCATCTGTATCTGAACTCAGGGACTCCTGACTCCAAGGCCAATGCTCTATCCATTGTCACCTAGGTGTAGGTGCCTCCATTTATGGTTTCTTATAGAACAATACTATTTTATTGTACTCATATACTATAACTTTTTAAACCATTTGCCCAATTGATGGGTTTCCCCTCAGTTTCCAAATTTTTATCATTACAAAAAGAGCTACTATGATTATTCTGGAATATGTGAGATTTTCCCCGTATTTATAATTTCTTCTGCATTATACACTTGGAATTGCTGGGTCAAAGGGAATGAAAAGTTTTATTGCTTATTGGGCATAGTTCCACATTACTCTGTCCAGAACAGTTGGATCCATTCACAATTCTCCCAGCAATGCATTAATGTCCCAATTCTCCCACAACTCTCCAACATTGATCATGTTCCTTTTTTCTCGTCTTAGCCAATCTGATGAGTGTGAGGTGATACTTCATAGCTGTTTTAATTTGCAATTCTCTAATCAATAATGATTTGGAGTATTTTTTCATAGGATTATATATAGCTTTAATTTCTTTATTTTAAAACAGTCTATTCATATACTTTGACCATTTATCTACTGGGGAATACTTGCAACTTTGTAAATTTGATGCAATTCTCTACATATTTTAGAAATGACACCTTTATCAGAAATCTTGGTTGTGAATATTATTTCCCAGTTTTCTGATTTTCTTAGTGCAAAAAATTTTAATTTAATATAGTCAAAGTCATTTATTTTGTAGTTTATAATGTATTCTAATACTTGTTTGGTCATAAATTTGTCTCCTTTCCATTGATTTGATATATATTTCTTAGTCTATTAATTTACACATAGTCTCACTCTTTATATCTAATTCCGGTACCCATTTTGACCTTATTTTAGTATAAGATGTGAGATGTAGGTCTGTGCCTAGTTTTTGCCATTTTATTTTCCAGTTTTCCCAACAATTTTTGTCAAATTGTGAGTTTTTATCACAGAAACTGATGTCTTTGGGTTTATCAAAAAATAGTGCTGTAGTCATTTACTGTGGTTTCTTTTGAATATATTCTAATCAGTACCAGGCAGTTTTGATGATTGCCACTTTATAGTATAATTTTAGATTAGGTAGAGCTAGGCCACCTTCCTTTACATTTTTTCCCCACTGGTTCCCTTGTTATTCTTGACTTTTTGTTGCTCCAGGTGAATTTTTTTCCCTAATTTTTCTAGTTTGATAAAATAATTATTTGGTAGTTTGATTGGTGTGGCACTGAGTAAGCTATCTAATTTGGGTAAAATTGATATTTTTATTATATTAGCTCAGTCTAACCATAAGCAATTGACATTTATCCAGACATTTCAACCTTACTTTATTTGAGAGAGAAGTTCTTTATAATTCTGTTCACATAGCTTTTGAATTTGTCTTAGAAGGCAGATTCCCAGGTAACTAATGTTGTCTATGGTTACTCTAAATGGAATTTCTCTTTCTAGTTCTTGCTCTCATAGTTTGTTGTTCATATATAGAAATACTGATGACTTAAGTGGATTTATTTTATAACCTGCTATTTTGCTGAAGTTTTTAATTGTTTCAAGGAGATTTTTAGATGATTTTCTTGTGTTCTCATATCATCTGCAGAAATGAAAGCTTGCTTCCTCATTGCCAACTCTTATTCCTTCAATTTCTTTCAATTTCTTTTTTTTCAATTGTTACAGCTAGCATTTCTAAAACTACATTAGTCTTTGTGCTTCTTTACCTAGTGTTACTTATCACTCAAGTACTATTAATTAGATATCATCAATCACAGTCTGATTATTTGATTGTATTATTTGCTCATTTTCTATCAAAGTATCAACTTTTGATAGATTGTTTAATTGCTTGATAAGCAGCATTGTCTCCAATTATATCTAATTATAATTATAATCAATTTTTTTAACCTTACTCCCTTTTCAAGTACCTTCCAAGGACACAAAATAATCCTCATGAGCTAAGTATTAACCAGAAACCAAATCCATTCTTGAACTATTTGTGCCCCTCCTCCTAGGCCTATATTCTCTCACACTTTACCCTCCCTTCCCCACCTAGGGTACTTAACCATTGTTAAGTGATGCAAGGATTAACTCAAATCCTAAGTACTGGAAGACTCTGAAAGTCTCACATGATAACTTTGTAAAAAATTGGACAGATTTATTGATTTAGGACCACCAAGTTTATGATGCCCTCATCAGAGTAAGTGCTAAGTTTTGTTAGCACAGCAGAATTAAAGTGGGTCAAAGGATTATGAGAC
This sequence comes from Macrotis lagotis, assembly GCF_037893015.1. NCBI lineage: Eukaryota > Metazoa > Chordata > Mammalia > Peramelemorphia > Peramelidae > Macrotis > Macrotis lagotis. The sequence goes on from NC_133661.1 coordinate 235,308,201, forward strand.
ACTTAAGTTTAAAGTTAATACTCCCCTTTTTCTTCAGGGCTTTTTGTCTCAAGCATAGTGAAGTCATGTTGAACTTCTTCAATGGAGAGACAAGACCCAACAATATCCTTTAAGTCCAATCTCTTCAATTATATTTGACTCCTTTAATCGTCCTAAGAGAAGTGAAGTTCTCAAGACACAGGCATATTATTTCTTCCCTTTTAATGCTGTATGCCCCTTGATGGTCTTGGCCAATATTTATTTTGTTTTATTTTTCCTTTCCTTTTTCATTACCTTTTTATGCAACTCTTAAGTTGTGTATTTGGTGATTGAATTCTCTGTTCAGTTACAGTATTTGTGTCAGGAAAGTCTATCTCATTGAATATCCATCTTTTTATCCTGACAGTATATACTGAATTTTGCAGGGTAGAAAATTCTGCATTGTAATCACAGGTCCTTTGTTCACTGATATATGGTATTCCAGGTCTTCTAGTCCTTCAGTGTCAAAGCTGATAGGACCTGTGTGAGTCTCTTTGTGTTTCCTTTGTATTTGAATTTTTTTTTTTTTGCTACTTGCAATATTCTCTCCTTTATTTGAGAGTTCTGAAATATGGCTATAACAGCCCTTAGAGAGCCCTCTAAACTGGCCTCTCTTTCTCAAGAGTTTCTGTATATTCTTTCAATGATTGAATTGTCTTCTTGTTCTAGCAGATTTGGACAACTTTCTCTAATAATTTCCTGCATGTTGTTTTCCAGATTCTTTTTTTTTGATCTAGTCTTTCTAGTAGTCCAATAATAAAACAACTGTCTCTTCTGGATCTATCTTCCAGGTACTTTATTTTCCCTAAAAAGTACTTTACATTTTCTTCAATTTTTTTTTCATTTTTATTTTTTTATTTTGTTTGATGGAATTTTGTAGTCTCATAGTTTCATTGATTTCTATTTGTTCAATTTTAATTTTTAGAGCTTTATTTTCTTCAATTACCTTTTGTGTTTTCCTTTAAAGGGAATTCTCCAGTTGAATTCTCCAGTCAATTTTTCATAATTTTCGTGTATGACTCTCATTTTTTTCCATTTTTCTTCTTTCTCTCTTCTTTGATTTTTAAATTCTTATTTAATCTCTTCAAAGAACTTTTGAGTTTGAGTCCAATTCATAGAACCCTGTGAATGATTTTTAATGATTTCTTCTTCATTCTTGGCATTTTTATCATCTTTGTGAAGTAGTTTTCTATAGTGAGTGCTCTTTTAGCTTTTTTGTTCATCTTTGTTGTTTTAACTCTGCCCCTTGGGTATAGGTACTAAAGGTCCAAGTTTGTTTTTGTTTGTTTTGTTTTGTTTTATTCTGTTTACTTTTTTTTTGTTTACTGGGACTGGGAGTCTGATTGCTGGCATGTCATTGACCAAGATGTTGCCTAGGCAGTCCAGTCCTTGCCTTTGTAGAGGTAAGTTTCCATCTTTATGTCCAAGTTCTGACTTAGCAGTGATTTGTTCCCAACCTAATGCAGTCTTTTGTCCTAGTGTTCCCATAATTCAGATTTTGTTTGGGGTTGAGATGTTCCCTGTTGGCTTGCTATCTAGCTTCTAGTACCTCTGTTGTTGTCAAGTTTTCAGGACCTGGATTGTACTGTGGCTTAAAGCCTCCCATTGATTCTTCTGCCTCTTGGACTTCACTTTCCCTTTTCCCCCAAAGAGACAGAACTTCACTGAAGATCCTCTGTGATGTCAAACATTGAAAACTTCTTTGAATCTTCCCTTTTTCTTTGTGGGATCTGTAGCTTGAATGTCAGAATAGAGACTTCATTTATCTTTGGTAGGGAAAAGATCTAGGAGCATGTTAGCCTCATGCCACCATCATGGCTCCACCCTGGATATCCCCATCCTATTCACATTTACAATTTTGGTTACTAACTCTGTATTACCCTACATCCTATCATCCCTTGGTTTATACATTTTTTCTCCTTTTACTCTATCCTTCCTTATCAATTTTTTCCTTTTTTTCTGACCATCACCTCCCTCAAATCTCTCACTTCCATCAACCCTTCTGTCTTTTTTTACCCTTTCTCCTCCTTTTACTTCTCTTCTATCCTCCCATCATTCCCATTTTCCTTTCTTCACCCTTTCCCCTCTTAATTCCCTGTAGAGTAAATTAAAATTTAAAGTCAACTGAGTATATTTGTTATTCATCCTTTGATCTGATGAAGATAAGATTCAAGCAGTTCTCAGACCCTCCCTTCTTACCCTCTACTGTGATGTCTTTTGCACCTCGTCATGTGAAATAATTTTCCCATTCTGCCTGGTTCCTTTCCTTCCCAGTACAATCCCTTTTTAATGTCTTATGTTTTATATTATCCCATCAAAATCAACTTGGGTCCATTCCTTTTGTCTAAGTATACTTCCTCTAATAGTGATGCAGTTCTAAAGATTTATAAGTAGCTTCCTCTCATGTAGGGATGGAAACAGTTTAATCTTAGTGAGTAATATCTTTTTGTTTTCCTGTGTATACTTTTTTGAGTTTTATATTTGAAGATTGAAATTTTTTCTTCAGTTCTGGCTTTTTCATCAGGAAAATTTGAAAGTTACAATTGTTAAATGTTCATTTTTTTTCCCTTGATGAAGTTTGCTCAATTTTGCTGAGTATTTGAATCTTTGTTCTAAGCTATGGTCCTTTCCCCTCTAGGATATCATATTCCATGTCCTTTGAATCTTTAATGTTGATGTTGTCAAGTCCTGCATAATCCTGACTATGAATCCTTGGTATTTCAATTGGGTCTTTCTGTCTGACTGCAGAATTATCTTCTTGATCTGATAATTCTGTAATATAGTTACAATATTTCTTGGTATGTTCATTTTTCCAGATCCATTTTAGGAGGTGATAAACAGATTTTTTCAATGACTATTTTCTCAGGTTCTAGGATTTTAGGACAATTTTCCTTGATGATTTCTTGAAAGCTGTTGTCCAGTCTATTTTTTAAATCATGACTTTTAGATAGTGCAATAATTATTAAATTAGCTCTCCTGGATCTATTTTTTCAGGCAAGGATGTGTGGTGAGAGGAAAAAGAGGAGACAGAGTTGAATCTAATCTCAGATTTCACATTTTCTCACAAACTAGATTGAGTGCATATCTCCATTAGACTCAAACAGTACACATCTTAACTCTGAGACAGTTCATTTACTTCCCACTCATGGACCCCTGCTTCACATCACTATTTCTAAGGTAGTTGTTGCTCCATTGAGGTTTTTTGAAATTTTTGTCTACATTTTCATTTTTTTTCAACTTTTCTTGACTGATTCTTGATGTTTTATAAAGTCTTTATCTACTAATTGCACAACTCTATTGTTCAAAGAATCATTTTCTCCACTTAGTTTCTCCATCTCCATTTCCATTTTGTCAAGTCCATTTTTAAAGGCACCATTTTCGTTTTCTTTATATTTTTAAAGAAATCATTCTCTTTTTTACATTTGTCCAGTTTTATTTTTTAAAGAGTTGCTTTCTTTGTCCATTTGCCCAATTGTATTTTTGAAGGAGTTGTTTTCTTTTTCCGTTTGCCCAATTCTCTTATTTAAAGAGGTATTCTCTTGAGCAGAGCCAGAACAAAATTGTACACCCTAACAGCAACATGGGAGTGATGATCAACCTTAATGGACTTACTCATTCCATCAGTGCAACTCTTCAGGCACAATTTTGGTGTATCTGCGATGGAGAATACCATCTGTATCCAGAGAAAGAATTGTGGAGTTTGATCAAAGATTAACTATTACTTTTAATTTAAAAAGTTACTTTATTATATAATCTTACTATCTCTTATATTTTATTTTTTCTTCTTTAGGTTATGATTTCTCTCTCAACACATTCAATTTAGATCAATTTATAGCATGAAAACAATGTAAAGACTAACAAACTGCCTTCTGTGGGGGTAGGGGGAGGGAAGCAAGATTAGGGGAAAAATTGTAAAATTAGAAAAAATTAAATTACTTATTTTAATAAAGTTATTTTCTGTTTCCATTTACCCAGTTCTACTTTTTAAAAGTATTTGCTTTGGTCAATTTTTGTGCTTCCTCTTGCGAGATGTTGATTTACTCTTGCATTTCTTTTACCAATTTTTCTACCTGATTTAAAAAATTCTTTTTGAGTTTTTCCAAGAGATCTTTTTGGACTGGAGACCATTTAATATTTCCATTTGGGGCTTCACATGTATCACTTTTTTCTGCCATCCTCATCTGAGATGTTGTTGTGATCTTCCTTATCTTATAGTAACTTATTATCATCTGTCTTTTCTCTGATTTTTTTTTTTTACTCATTTTAATCTCTATCTTGGACCATATGGGCACTATACCAAGCTTTTTGTGTTGAGAGAGTGACCCACTCAAAGAATTTCTGCAATGGGAATACTAATTGCTTGGTTATTGAGCTGGGCCCATCCAGCTCTGTTGGCTGACTGCACGGGTGGGTGTGTAGCACTTAGCCAGGAGCCAGGGTCCTTGGTTTTAGATCTCTGCCTTGACTAAGAGCTTCCAACTGCCCTCTCTACACCTGCTTATGATGGTCTCTGATTCCTGGGTTAGGCCATGCTTCCTCTTTACCCTAGTGAGACTGACCTTTTCTGAAGCTCTTTTCCTTAAACTGGAAAATTCTTCACTCTTTTCTTTTGTGGGTTCTGTAGCTCCAAAACCCATTAAGAGGCTTGATTGATAATGTTTCTGAGGGAAGTCCATGAGAACTTAGGGAAGTTCCTGACTTCTCTCTGCCATCTTGGCTCCATCCTTTTAAGTCTTTTGATTGTCAAGATTCCATTTTGTGATTTAAAGGTTATGATATAAATGAATAATAATAATAATAATGATGATTGGAATATAGTATATTCTGGTTGGCAAGGTGATTTTCTTTATTATCCTTAAAACACATGCATTTTACAAAGAGGGTAAAATTTTTGAACATAAAAGCATATAAACTCAACAAACAAAGGAATTTTGAATTATAATTGTCATCATTAATATGCACTAAGTAGTTCAATTCTTTTAATTCCCATTTTACAGGTGAAGAAACTCATAGTTTGAGTAGCTAACTGATTTACTCATTGATTCAGGGTTAAAAAAATAGCAGAGATGAGATTTAAGCTGAAGTTTTCCAATTTCAAATGCTGTGATCATTCTCCAACATTTTCCTTTTGTCAAACTGCATCTGGATTATGCATGGTTGTTCTCATAACTTTAAAGGCAGTAATATATATTAGCACCTATTCCTTAATATCCAGTATGTAGTACAAGAAAAAGGTTTTCCATTAACTGAATCTCAAACAACAAAGTTTCCTTGCTGCTGGCAAAAACAACCCCAGAAGTTATCTGATGAGAAAACTATTGCAGTGCTGTTAATTGGTACTATGAGAACATAAAGAGGAAGCCTAAAGCATATTTTAGTGTGTTGTTTCTCAGTACTGAGCATTACAAATGCTGAACACTTTAATCTGATGTGAATACAATTTAAACTTCAGTTGTTTATTGCAATTTTGTTACAGCCACTCAAAATATCTATTCAGTGTCAGTTTCACAAAGAAATCTTCCACTGTTTATAGTTAAGCTGCAAAAAAAAAAACAACAGCAAAAAAACAACATCATGCTTCCCAGCCCACAAATTATATCTCTTTGACATGGCTGTCAATGTATGTAGTTCAAATGAGACCAATTTAAGTAACTCAAGTCATTAGATAAGTCATTAGATGGAGCAAATAAGATTTTTCCCACCATAATAGATACTTGAATTCACAGAATAAGATAATCATAAGTTACCTGAAAGGTCACTCAGTTTAATCAGACTTTGGACAGAAATTACTTCAATAACTTCCCAAGAAATATTCTGCCTCAGGTTGGGGAATTCTAATGAAAAGTAGCTCATTACTTTTGGCCAAATAACCCCTTTATATTATTAAAATTATTGAGGACATCAAAGAACTGGATTTATGTGCATTATATCAATGAATTTTAACCATATTAGCCATTAAAATATAAACATTTTAAAAATCTTAGATATTAAAAAGTAGCAGTAAACAAATGCATTTTATGAAAATTAATTATATTTTCCAAAGGAAAATAAGCACAGGAAGAGTGGTGTTGTTTTACATATTTTTGAATGTATTTTAATGTCTAACTGAATAGAATGTAACAGCATTTTCATGTATGTTTTTGCATTCAATCTATTGTGATTTTATTTTGTTAAGGTGTTTGAAGAAAATTTGGGCTCACATGAACATGTAATTAGAAAAGAGGGGATGACTTTAATAAGCAAATAATTTCAGTATTATCAAAAAATAATGATGACTTCATGAATACCTTTAAATTTTGGGGAGTTTAAGGATTCTGCAAACTACACTTCAAGAAATGTTTCTCTAAATTTAGTATAATCCACCACTGAATGTCTCCAGTTGTGACATTGCTACTAAATTTACTTTTCTTCAATTTCCACTTGCTTTTATTGGTTCTACCCTCAGGTTTCTTCAAATTCTTGTTATCCATCATTTTCTCATAAAGTCTTTATAACTAAGTTAAACAAACCTAGCTACTTCATTCAATATTTTTATGGGATTGTCTCCAGGTTCTTCATCCTTTTAAGTCCTCATATTTAGTTATATTTCTGCTTCTTAGTAGTCTTCTTAAAATTAAAAAAAAATAATTTAGACATGATGTGTGATTGGAAGAGGAAGGAGTGGAGAAAGATTGTTCTTTCCCTTGCTTTGGATAATTTGCCTTTTGCAAAGAAAGCAACTTATTATCTTTTTTTGCCTGATATTATTGACTCTTAAAATAACATGATTTTTCCATGTTTGCTATAGTCTAGACAAGTCCCTTGTCTTGTGAGTTTTTGAGATTGTAAAATTGTGATATTGATTTTTTGAACCCAAGTATAGCATCTTACATATATCTTTCTTATATTTTAGCATTTTGGATTAAAATGTTTATCTTAGTCTATTGAAATATTTTTGAATCTCAATTAATCTTTATAGCTTTACTCCCAACATCCTTACTACAAAATAATTTAAAGAAATGTTAACACCGAAGTAAAGAAAAATTCCTGGGACACTTATTTCAACATCTGCCAAAAATTGTATATTGACTTATTAATATTCACTTTCTGTGTCTGATATCTCAATCAACTCCAATTGAGAGTTATCCACAAAGGTAACATAATAATACCAAGAAGTGAAATTTAGTTATCACTTTGAAGTTTGCAAAAGACTTAAAACTACATTTTTTCCTTGAACTTCACAACAGATCTATGAAGTATTATTATTTTTTTTATCATTTTTACAGATGAGGAATTTAGGACTCAAAGAGACTATTTTGTTGCCTATTAGTTTAGTTTATTATTTAGTAAGTGCTAGAGAAAAGAATAGGAAAAAACATTTTTATGATTCCAAATCCAAACAATTTCCCACAGACCATTCTAACAACTTAAGAAACTTTATCAAATTATTTTTTTTGCTCTCTCCATCAATTATGAAGTATTTTCCTGATTTAATTACATAAAAGTCATATTCTTCTGGCTTGGAGATGATCTAAGATTCAAAAAGATTATAGTAATAAAATATTAAATATAGTATATTCTACCATGTAAATATTTAAATATTATTATTGTGAAAAGAGTAAGTGTCATTTAAAGAACTAGTTTTCTTAAATATGGAAAAATCAATCACTGCTAGATAGTAGATAAAGAATATTTGGTACATGAAAATCAATTAAATAAGGAAAATGGGTCTTTAGTCCATATAATCTTCTGCAGCTATTAGGTGACAGAATGCATAAAGTACCAAGTCTTGAGTCAGAAAGATTCCTTTGGAGAAAAATCTCGACTCAGACACTTAATGGCTATGTGACCCTATCCAAGTTAGTTGGCCTGTAAAATGAACTGGAGAAGAAATGGTAAACTGCTTCGTCTTTGCCAAGAAAACCCCAAATGAGGTCATAAAGAGTCAGATACAACTGAAACAACAAAAAAACCAAACTGCATTCTTTCAGTAACTGTGACAGAATCATTAAAACTAGGAGAGATATTAGTAAAGATCATACAGTTTTAGTTCATATGCCAATATCAACTTAACTTTTCACATTATCAATGTAAGATGTTTCTTTACAGACAAATATCCTGATGGTTTATTGAAGGGAATGCATAAAATAATACCCCGAATTAAGTTAGAAGACATAATAAACTTATAGTTAATTCACAGGTTGAACTCGAAGTCAACAAGAACCATCATTTCATGGAAAACTTGATCATTTTGCCTTAATTATATTAAACATAATTAAAGTGACTACCACAAAGAACTATTTAACATAAAGTGTTTTTTGCATGTGTGCATGTATGTGCTAACCTCTTATAGAAGCCAAATTTGGAAAGAAATTCTAAGAAGATATTGATAAATTCAGCCAAATAATGCCAAATGTGTACTGAAACTCAATGAGTTTACTGCAGATAATTTAGTATGAAGAATTTAGAAGTTGGACTTCTGGGGCAGAGCCAAAATGGTGGCCTGAAGCCAATATCCTCCTGGAGCTTTTCCCTACCAAAAGATAAAATGAAGTTTCTGTACTGACATTAAAGCTACAGGTCCCACCAAGAAAAAGAGAATATCCAAAGTTAGTTTTCAATGGCAGACATCATGAAGGATCTTCAGTGAAGGTCTGTCTCTTTGAGGGGTAAGGGGAAATAAAGTCCAGTGAGGCAGGAGAGCAAGCCAGTGGGAGACTTTCATCCACATGTCCTGACAACTTGACAATAACATAAGTTCCAACAGCTAAATAGCAAGCCAGGAGGGAGGATCCAATCCCCAAATAAAGTCTGAACCCTGGGAACACTGGGCAAAAAACAGGACTGGGTTGGGAAAAAATTTTTTTAAAAATCTGCATAGTCAGAATCTGTAAACAAAGGAAGAAATAAACCTCTGCAAAGGCATGGCCTAGATTGTTTAGGTGATATCCTGCCAATTACAAGCCAGGGATCAGACCCCAGTCCCAGCATAAAAAAACTTGGATCTATGCTCCCTATACCCCAAGAGCAGAGCTAAAAAAATAAAGATGAGCAAAAAAAGCTAAAAGAGTGCTCACTATAGAAACCTACTTTGCAGATAAAGATGATAACACTGACATGTCAGAAAAAGAAAGCAGTGAAAAATTATTCACAGAAGTCTCAAAAGAGTCTATGAATTGGACTCAAATTCAAAGGCTCATTGAAGAGCTTAAAAAAATTAAAAACCAAAGGAGAGGAAGAAAGAAAATGGAAAAAAAGAAATGATAGTCTTGCAGGAAAATTATGAAAAGTTGACCAAAGAAATCAACTCCTTTAAAAGTAAAAATAACCATCTAGAAAAGGAAACACAAAAGTTAAATGAAGAAAATAAAATCCTAAAAATTAGAATTGAGCAAATAAAGATACTGAAAAAAATTGAAGAAAATGTAAAGTACCTTTGAGGAAAAGCAAACAACCTAAAAATAGATTCAGGAGAGATAATTTGCAAATCATTGGATTGCTAGAAAACTTACAATAAAAAAGAACTTGGAAGATATTATGAAGGAAATTATGAGGGAAAACTTTTCAAATCTGCTAGAACAAGAAGACAATATTGCCATTGAAAGAATACATATAGCCCCTTCAGAAAGATCTCCCAAGATAAAAACCCCAAAGGATGTTTAATAGAACTCTTAAATAAAGGAGAAGATACTGAAAGCAGCAAAAAGAAAAACAATTTAAGTACAAATGAAACACACTCAGTCTCACACAGGACCTATCAAGCTCAACATTGAAGGATCAGAGGACCTGGAAAACTATATATCAGAGGTTAGTTACAACCAAGAATTTTCTACCCCGAAAAATTCAGCATAACTATCAGGGGAAAAGATGGATGTTCAACAAAATAGAGGACTTCCAAAAAAGTTTCCTGAGGAAAAGAACAGATTTGAGTAAAAGTATTCAGTTGCCAAATACATAACTCAAGAGATGTATAAAAAGGCAAAGGGAAAGGGAAAAGAAAAAAAACAAAATAAAACAAATGTTAGTCAAGACCATTAAATTGTATACAACTCAAAAAGGGAAAATATAATACTTATAACTCTTGAGAATTGTATTTTACTTAGGATAAAGGGACAAATATTATTGAAGAAATTGGATATATTGTATATTGGTATGATTGGGTCAAGCCTTTCAATGAAAAAGGACCAAGATAGCATCACTGTATTTGAGACAAAAAGCCCTGTAGAAAAGCAGGAATGTTTACCCTAAACTTAAATACCTCAATATAATTTAATTCTTCTGTGTTCACAAATCTTAGCACTTTCTTTGATAAGGGCATTATAAACTGGGCTGTCCTGAGTCAGTGTCTCTCATAACTTACAATCAATTTTAAATTTCTTCAGCAAAACCTTCAGAGCATCCCAGTACTTAGAGCATTTTGAGATTCTTATAGTTTAATTAATTAAATCAGGTTTGGACTTAATCCATATTTTATTTAAAAAGGAGTTAATACTCTGGCTGGGGAGGGAAGAATGTGGAAGAGAGTATGCTTGGGGGAAGGAATATAAATAGTTCATGAAATGATTTGGTTTTAGAAAATACTTTAGCTTATGAGGATTGTGTATACTTGGAGGGAACTTGAAAAGGAGGTAAGGTTAAAAATGATTATAAATTGATATAATTCAAGATTCTTGAAAACTGTAATTTCAATGAGACATAAGGGGGGAGGGTTCTTTATGAAGATGAATGAAATCTAAGAAAACATAAAAATGATAGACCCCTACAGAAAATTTAATGGGGACAGAAAAGAATATACCTTTTTCTCTGCAATACATGGCATCTGTATAAAAATTGATCATGTACTATGGTATACAACATTATGATCAAATACCAAAAGACAGAAATAATAAATTCACACTTCTTAGGCTACAATGCAACAAAAATTGCATGTCATGAAGGATCATAAAAAGATAAAACAAAAACTAATTGGAAACAAAATAAATTGATTTTACATAATGAGTGGATCAAACAGCAAATCATATAAATAACTGATAATTATAACTAACAAAATAATAATAATGAGACATCACACCAATATTTATGGGGTGCAACCAAAGCAGTTTTGAGGTGAATCTTCATATCTCTAAATATATATATGAATAAAAAAAGGAAAGAGATTGATGTATTTGTTTTAGCAACTAAAAAAAAGCTAGAAAAAGAATAAATTAAAGATGTCTAATTATATACCAAATAAGAAATTCTGAAAATCAAAGGAGAGATTAATAAAATTGAAAGCAAGAAAACCATTGATCTAAGAAATAAAGTTGGTTTTATTAGTTGTGTTTGGTTTTTTAAGTTGATTTTATTAAAAAGTCAAAAAGTAGATAAACCATTTGTTTAATCTGATTTTAAAAAAAGATAATCAAATTACCACCATAAAAATGAAGGAAATTAAAGAGATGATTAGAAACTACTTTACCTAACTCTATGCCAATAAATTGAATAATTTGAATGAAATGGATGAATATTTAGAAAAATACAAACTATCCAGATTAATAGAAGAGGAAATAAATTACTTAAATAATCCCATTTCATTAAATAATCCATCAATAAAACCCCTAACAAAAATTCTCCATGTTCAAATAGATTTACAAATGTGTTCTACCAAACATTTAAGGAACAATTAATTCCTAATCTATATAAACTATTTAAAAAATAGTAAAAGAAGTTTTCCAAATTCCTTTTATAAGACCAATATGGAGCTGATAATTAAATGAGAAAAAACCAAAACAAAGAAAATCATAGACCAAAACCTAAAAAAAAAGAAGGAGCGCTTAGGTGGCATAGTGGATAAAGCACCGGCCCTGGAGTCAGGAGTACCTGGGTTCCAATCCAGTCTCAGACATTTAATAATTACCTAGCTGTGTGGCCTTGGGCAAGCCACTTAACCCCATTTGCCTTGCAAAAACCTGAAAAAAAAATCATAGACAAATCTTCCTAATGAACATTGATGCAAAAATCTTAAAATTTTAGCTATGAGTTTACAGCAATGAACTACTAGGATAATGCACAATGATCATGTAGGATTTATACAAAGTAGGCAAGGATGTGGAATATTAGGGAAACACAACATAATTGGACATATTAATAGATAATCTAGCAGAAATAATATGATTATCTCAATACACTCTGAAAAGGTCTTTGATAAAATAAAACATTCATTCCTATCAAAAACACTATAAAGTTTAAGAATAAAAGAGATTTCCTTAAAATAATTATTTCCTTAAAATAATAACTATTTAAAACCATCAACATGTATTATATGTAATGGGGATATACTTGGGGCATTTCCAATAAGATCAGGAGTAAAACAAGAATGCCCATTATCACCATTGCTAATAAATATGATATTAGCAATGTTAGATTTAACAATAAGAGAAGGAAAAAAAAATTGATGGAATCAGAATTGGCAAAGATGAAGCAAAGCTTGCATTCTTTGTAGATGATTTGATGGTATATATAGTGAACCTGATAAAATTATCCAAAAAAACTCCTTGAAACAATTAAGAAATTCAGGAAAGTAGCAGGATATAAAATAAATCCACATAAATCATGTATACATGAACAACAATGCCCAATAGTATGAGACAGAAAGAGAAAGTCCAATTAAAGTAACAGTAGACTACATTAAATACCTGGGAATCTACCTCCTAAGACAAACCCCAAAACTATATGAAGACAATTATAAAGCACTGCAATTCGCACCCAAATATTCTCATATCTAAAAAATTGGAAAAATGTTAATTGTTCATGAATAGGTCAAACCAATATAACAAAAATGACAATTCTACCCAAATTAAATTACTTATTCAGTGCCATACTAATTATAATGCTAAATAATTATTTTATTTACCTAGAAAAATAGTAATAAAATTCATCTGGAGTAACAAAAAGTCAAGAAGAGCAAGGAGAGTGATAAAAAATGTAAAGGAAGGTGAGGTGGCCTAACTCTACCAAATCTAAAGCTATATCTCAAAACTGCAGTGATCAAAACTGCCTGGTACTGGTTTAGAAACAGAGTAATCAGGGTGGCTAGGTAGCATAGTGGATAAAGCACCGGCCTTGGAGTCAGGAGTACCTGGGTTCAAATCCAGTCTCAGACACTTAATACCTTGCTGTGTGGCCTTGGGCAAGCCAGTTAACCCCATTTGGCTTGCAAAAAAAAACTAAAAAAAAGAAACAGTAATCGATCAGTGGATTAGGATAGGTTTAAAAGAAACAGTTGTAACTTACTAGATTAATCTACTGTTAGATAAATCCAAAGATATTAGTTTCTGGGATAAAGACTCACTATTTGACAAAATTTGTTGGAAAATAGAATGGCAAAAACTAGACATAGACCCACTTCTTACACCATATGCCAAAATATGGTCAAAATAGGTACTGGATTTAGACATGAAGGTTGACACCATAGATAAATTAATAGACCAAGAAATACTCTATCTATCAGATCTATGGAAAGGGGAGAAATTTATGACCAAACAAGAAATAAGAGTACATTATAAACTCCAAAATGAATGGTTTTCAACTATATTAAATCAAAATGGTTTTGCACTAATATAATTAAAACTGCCAAAATTAGAATAAAAGCAGAAATTTGGGAAATGATCTTCACAACTAAGAGTTCTGATAAAAGTCTAATTTTTACAATATATATAGAAAACTACATCAAATTTATAAGGTTGCAAGTCATTCTCCAATTGATACATAGTCAAAGGATATGAATAGACAGTTTTAAATGAAGAAATTTTAAGCTATATACATATATATAATCATATGAAAAAATGCTCCTAATTATTGATTAGAGAAATGTAAATTGAAACAACTCTGAAGTATCACCTCAAGTCTAAAAGATTGACTAAGCTGAGAAAAAGGGAAGATGACCAATGTTGGAGAAGTGGTGGGAAGGTTGGGACATTGATGTATTGCTGGTGGAGTTGTGAACTGATCCAACTATTCTGGTATGGAACTATATCCAAAGAGTAATAAACTGTCCATGCCCTTTGAACCTCTAATTCTAGGTCTATATCCAAAAGAAATCATAAAAAATGGGGAAAATCCCACATATTCCAGAAGATTTCTAGAAGCCCTTTTTGTGTGGCAAAACATTGGAAACTGAGGGGCTGTCCATCAATTGAGCAATGGCTAAATATGTTATTCCACATGAATATTATACAATATTACTGTTCTATAAGAAACCATAAATGATCAGACTTTAGAATGGAATGAATTACAGGATCTAATAATGAGGAAAGGGAGTAGAAGCAGAAGAACATTGTACACATTAACAACACCATTTTGAGATAATCAAACATGATGGGTGTAACTCCTCTCAGAAGTTTAGAGAGCTAGGACAAACTTATTAGACCAGTTTGAGACAATGCTATTCCCTACCAGAGAAAGAAAAACAAAACAAAACAAAAACCCTTCAAAATCTGATGAACACTACTCAGAGAAATGGGAAAGGTTTCATGCAGAATGCAATGCTTAAGCTATGTCCTAAAGAAAGATTAATAAGTTCAAAAGTCAGAATGGAAGAAATTGAAAAGGTTTGAGTGATGAGCCTTAGTGAAGGTGGAATAGTTGGAAGGGGTGAATAGGACTTTAAAAACTAAACAGGGGGTTTATATTTTATACTAGAAGCAACTATAAGCCATTGCAATTCTTTGAGAAGGGAAATCACATGGCCAGCTCTGTAATTAAGGATAATTACTTTAAAAATATTAAAAGATATATTTATGACAATTTTCATAAAAGTCTATAAACAATGACTGAAATTAAATTTGCCCTTACTATGCTGTAGGAAGAAGTGAAAATGATGCTGAAGAAGTTGAATTTGGAATGAAAGATTGTACTTAACCGAGTAAACATTGATATGAAAGTCTAGGGAAATCTGTAAATTTATTTTCATAAATAACTATTTAAATGCATAAAATAAAGCCCACATGAGTCCAAATTAAAATAATAGCTTAATAAAATTATCTTTTTTTAATTCACAGGACAAATTAAGGAACAATGCTTTAAGATTTCATCCAACAAAAGTCTTCCTGAATTTGCTATAATTTATGTAAAATATATAACAGTTATAGTCATACCCAGAGAATTATTTGATTTTAAAAATTAAATGTAAAATAAAACTAAATGGTATGTGCTACTGGAAGTGTTCACCCTTATTCACTAAGGATATCTGTTACATAGTTCCAATGAAAAAAGAATTTCTTATGATTGGCAAAACCTGTGAGGAAAAAAAGAAAAAAAAACATATCAATGACATTTGGGAGTCTATGTGTCAAAACAAACTCAGAAACTATACAAACACAATTATAGCACTTTTCACACAATGTGAGAATTAAATAACTGGGAAAAATATCATTTGCTCATGGGTAGGTTGAGATAATATAACAAGATGATAATTCTACCAAAATCAATTTTCTTATTCAATATGATACACTAAGAATATCCTAAATTGTCGAGAGCTAGAAAAAATAATCAAAATACATCTGGAAAAAGCAAAAATAAAGAAAATCAAAGCAATCTATGTAAATAAAAGCAAAGGAATGTGGCCTAGGTATACTAGATCTAAAATTATATTACAAAGCAGCAATTAGCAAAATTATTTGATAATAGTTAAAATAGGAAGGGATGGATCAACTGTAACCAAGATCAAAAGAAATGTAGTAAATTGGGAAACAATCTTTACAACTAACAATTCTGACAAAGGACTCATTTCTAAAATATACAGAGGACTGAGTCAAATTTTCAAAAAAAACAAGCCAATCCCCAATTGACAAATGGTCAAAGGATATGCAAAGGCAATTTACAACTGAGGAAATCAAAGTAATTCAAAATCATATGAAAAATTTCTCCAAATCATTACTTATTAGAGAAATGCAAATTAAAGCATCTCTGAGATACCACCACACACCTCTCAGACTGTCCAATATGACTAGAAAGGACAATGATCAATGTTGGAAGGGATGCAGGAAATCTAAGACAGTAATACATTGTTGGGGGAGTTGTGAACTCATCCAACCTTTCTGGAGAGCAATTTGGGATTATGCCCAAAGGGCAACAAAAATGTGCCTACCCAGAAATACCACTACTGGGTCTATACCCTGAAGATATTATGAAGAAGGGAAAAGACTCATACAAAAATATCGATAGCAGCCCTGTTTGTGGTGGCAAAAAATTGGAAATTAAGTGAATGTCCTTCAATTGGG
Organism: Macrotis lagotis; assembly: GCF_037893015.1. Lineage (NCBI taxonomy): Eukaryota > Metazoa > Chordata > Mammalia > Peramelemorphia > Peramelidae > Macrotis > Macrotis lagotis. The sequence goes on from NC_133661.1 coordinate 235,324,457, forward strand.
GAATGGTTTAACAAACTGTGGTATATGTATGTCATTGAACATTATCATTCTATTAGAAACCAGGAGGGATGGGAAATCAGGAAAGCCTGGAAAGAATTGCATGAACTGATGCTGAGCAAGATGAGCAGAACCGAAAAACACTGTACATCCTAACAGCAATATGCGTGTGATGATCAACCTTGATGGACTTGCTCATCTCTTCAGTGCAACATCCAGGGACAATTTTGGGCTATCTGCAAAGGAGAAAACCATCGGTATCCAGAGAAAGAATTATGAACTTTGAACAAAGACCAAAGACTATTACTGCCAGATTAGAAAAAAAAAGTTATATTATTACTTAATTTTACTATCTCATACTTTAGTTTTCTTCCTTAAGGATATGATTTCTCTGTTATCACATTCAACTGAGATCAATGTATAACATGAAACCAATGTAAACAGAATGCCTTCTGTGGCAGAGTGGGGGGGTGGGAGAAGGAAGCAAGAATGGGAGAAAAAAATTGTAAAACTCAAAATAAATAAAAATCTTTCTTAAAAAAGGGATGGATCAGTGAAATAGATTAAGTGTATGAGACACAATAATAAATTACTATAGTAGTCTACTGTTATGATAAATCCAAAAATTTCAGCTTCTAGAATAAGAAGTCACTATTTATCAAAAACAACTGGTAAAACTAGCAGATACTAGCAGATACTAGCATAAACCCACTTCTTGCAGCCTATACCAAGATAAGATAAAAAAAAAGAAAATGGTGTAGACATAAAGGGTTACACCATAAGCCCAATTTTAGAAAAATTAATATTTTGGCTTTTAGATCTATATAAAGAATTTATGACTAAACTAGAGATAAAGAATATTTTGAAATGCAAAATTTTGATTACATTGTATTAAGAAGATTTTTCTCAAACAAAACTTATACAACCAAGATTTGAAGGAAATAAGAAAGCAGGAGAAAACATTTGTAGTCAGTGTTTCAGTTATCTAGAACAGATAAAGAACTGAGACAAATTTATAAGAATACAAGTGATTCCCCAGTTGATAAATATCAAAAGATGCAAACAGGAAGTCATCAGAAAAAGAAATGAACTTTCTATTACCATGTGAAAAAAATACTATTAATTAAAGAAATGCAAAATAAACCTATTTTGAGCTATCACCTCACACCTATCAGAGTGTCTAATATGACAAAAAAGGAAAATGATAAATGTTGGAGGGGATGTAGGAAAACTGGACCACTGATGCCCTATTGGTGGAGTTGTGAACTGATGCAATCATTCTGAAGAGCAATTTGGAACTATGCCCAAAGGACTACAAAAGGGCACATAGTCTTTGATCCAGAAATACCATTACTTAGTCTTTATCATAAAGACTTTATCATAAAGAATCATAAAAAATGGAAATGTACAAAGTATTCATCTACTCTTTTGTGGAAGAAATGAAGTGGAAATTGATGGGGAATGACTAGAGAGTGAATGCAATGGGATACCATTCTTCTATGAGATCTGATGAGTAGGCCAATTTTAGAAAATCCTGGAATTTTTTGAACTGAGTGAAGTGAACAAAATCAGGAAAATATTGCACACAAAAACAGCAACATTATGTTATGATGAAGATAAACAATTGTTTTTTTTTAAGTGTTTTGCAAGGCAAATGGGGTTAAGTGGCTTGTCCAAGGCCACACAGGTAATTATTAAGTGTCTAAGGTTGGACTTGAACTCAGGTACTCCTGACTCCAGGGCCGATGCTCTATCCCCTGAGTCACCTAGACTCCCTGTAAACAACTCTTCTCAGCAATAAAATCAAAGATAGTTCTAAAAGCTTCGTGAAAGAAAATACCATCCACATCAAGAGAAAGAGCTATAGTCCGAATGCAGATTAAAGAATAATATTTTCAAACTGGAAATTTCATTCATTTTTCCTCTCATGTTTTTCTCCCTTTTGCTCTGATTCTTCTTTTATAGCATGACTAGTATAGAAATATTTTAACATGATTATGCATATATAATATATATTATTTCTTGCTATCTTGAGGAGGAGAAAGAAAGGGACAAAGGTAGAAATATTTAGAAAAATGAATGTTGAAAACTATAAATGTAATTGGGGAAAAATACTGTTGAGATAAAAAAATGAAGATTGACTATGGCCTGAAACTGTATAACCATCCTAGTAAGAATTTTGGTATTTTAAAAATTCAAAAAGCATTCTTAAAGTATTTGTATATTAAATGTCTGGCACTGTGGATAGACTCCTAGGTCTTGTGTCAGAAAGGTTTTTTTTTTTTTTCCCCTAAGTTCAAATCTGTCCTCAGACACTTACTATGTGACCCTGGCGAAGTCAAAATTTCCTCATCTATGAAATGAGCTGGAGAAGAAACTGACAAATCACACCAACATCTTTGCTAAGAAAATATCAAATGGGGTCAGGAAGAATCAGACAACTGAAAAATGACTGAACCACAGTAACAACATTTGTTCAAGGAATTAGAACTAATTAACCAACTAACGATAGATGATAATTTATTAAATGTTTATAATTTTTCAATCGCTACATATATAAATGTAAGCAGAAAAAAGTGACAGTTCCTATCTTCAAGGAACTTATATTCTAATGGAAGAATATACTACATTAAGAGGAGCATGATTTTAAGATTGGGTTAAGGTGGAAAATTTGGTGCATCAAGGTAGAGCCAGTAGAGAAGTGAGAATGATCTCCTGCATATTTCTTTAAATGATCATTTTGGAAAGAAACTCATTAATAAGAGGAAGAGATCGCAGGAGAAGATATATCTCCTGAAAAGGCCACTGAGGTAGAAGTGGAAAAATTGGGAAAGTCAAGAGCAGGACTGGTAGTGAAGAAATGAACTAAAAACAATTGTAAACACATAAGTGGATGAAGAGTATATTCTGGACTGTATGTAAGAAATCCTCTGGTGTTTTCCCTGGTCTCTGTATGTTCTCACACACAGCATATTTTTTTATTGCCTACATTCTCTTAATGATATTTTCTTTTTTTCTTTTTTTAAAATTTATTTATTCTTATTTTGTACAAATAATGTTTTTTATACATTACTAAAATATTCTTGTTTAAGAGTAAGCCTAATACCCCCTCCCCCCAAAAAAATATAGACCCACATAAGCTATAAAATAAAGGGGAGAGAAAAAATTAAAATTAAATAATAATAATAATAATAATAATAATAATAATAATAATAATAATAATAATAATAAAACAATAGGTATGGATAGGTGGCACAGTGGACGGAGCACCTGAGCCCATTTCCAGCCCCTGACACACAACAATCATCCAGTCATGGGACCCCATGGAAGCCACCCCAACCCCATTGCCCTATGAACCCCCCCCCCCAAAATAAAATAAAATAGTAGTAGTAATAATAATAGTAGGGGAGACCGGGTGACAGACTGATTACTGGCACTTGAGCCAGGAGTACCTAGGTCCAAATCTGCCTCAGACACCCAACAATCACCAAGATGTGCAGCCCCAGGCAGGCCACACAGTCCCATTTGCCCTGCAACACCCCCCCCCCCCAAAAAATAAATGTGCTTCAGTCTGTGTTCCAACACCACCAGCTCTGTTGCGGGTGGATCACATTCTTTAGCATAAGTCCATCACAAAAGTTACTTCCATATTTTTCCACCATTGCCATTGCTGATTACAACTCCCTCCATTCATACTTCTCTACTACCATGAACTATATTTTCTCTCTCCTTTCACTCTGTCTCTGCTGTAGGGTAGTTGAGTAGTGCAGCAGACAGAACCCTGGCCCTGGCACCAAGAGGCTCCCACATTCCACCCCTTACCCAGACTCCACCTGGCCATATGGTCTTGGACAGGTCATCCAATCCCAGCCCCTTGCAAGAAGTAAAAAAAAAAATGTGTTATATCTGTTCACCTTCCCCCCATGGTCCATCCTCATCTCCATCACTCATATTCCCTCCCCCTTCCCCATGTCCCCTTTCTCTCCATCTTACTACAGATGTCTATACCCCATTGAGTATATGTTCTGTTTCTTCTCCTAGCCACCTCTGATGAGAGCAAAGTTTCCCTCATTCCCCCTCTCCTTCCCCTCTCTCATATCATTGCAATAGCTCATTGTAATAAAGAAAAATCTTATTATATGAAATATCTTAGCCTATTCCTCCTCTCCTTTTTCTTTCTCTCATTACATTTCCTTTTTTTCTGTTGTCTCGATTTTTATACCACAATATATCATCAAATTCAGTTTTCCCCTGTGCTTCATCTATAAAAGCTCCTTCTACTTGCTTTATTAACTGAGAAGGTTCATATGAGTATTATCAGTGTCATTTTTATATACAGGAATACATGCAGTTCATCATCATTAAATCCCTTATATTTTCCCCTTCTCCTCCAATCTCTATGCTTCACCTAAGTCTTGTATTTGAAGATCAAAGCTGCTGTTCAAGTCTGGACATTCCAACAGGAATATTTGAAATTCCCCTGGTTCATTGAAAGTCCATCTTTTTTCCCCTGGAAGAGGATGTTCATTTTTGCTGGGTATGGTATTGCATTGCATTGCATTCTATACTCTTTTGCCTCCCGGAATATTATATTCCAAGCCCTATGAGCTTTTAATGTAGTTGCTGCTAAGTCCTGTGTGATCCTGACTGCAGCTCCACAATATTTGAATTGTGTCCTTCTGGCTGCTTGTAATATTTTCTCTTTGACTTGGGGGTTCTGGAACTTAGCTATATTATTCCTGGGGGTTGTTCTCTTTGGATCTTTTTCTTGGGGAGATCTGTGAATTATCTCCATTTCTATTTTGCCCTCTGCTTCTAGTATATCAGGGCAATTTTCCTGTAATAATTCTTTGAAAATGATGTCAAGGCTCTTTTCCTGGTCATGACTTTCAGGTATTCCAATAATTTTTAAATTATCTTTCCTAAATCTGTTTTCATATCTGTTGTTTTTTCAATGAGATGTTTCACATTTTCTTCTAATTTTTTTATTCTTTTGGTTTTGAAGTATTGAGTCCTGATTTCTCATAAATTCAGCAATCTCCTTGAGTTCTATTCTTTGTCTGAAGGATTTGTTTTCCTCAGAGAGCTTTGTTATATCTTTTTCCATCTGGCCAATTCTCTTTTTAAAGCATTCTTCTCCTCAATAAATTTTTGAACTGTTTTATCCATTTGACCTAAGCTGGTTTTTAGCATTCTATTTTCTTCAGCATTTTTTTTTGGATCTCCTTGACTAAGCTGTTGACTTCATTTTCATGTTTTTCCTGCATCTCTCTCATTTCTTTTCCCAATTTTTCCTCTATCTCCCTCACTTGATTTTCAATGTCTTTTTTGAGCTCTGTCATGGCCTGAGCCCAATTTCTGTTCTTCTTGGAGTTTTTAGATGCAGGAGCTTGTGCTTCCTCATCTTCATATTGAGTGTTTTGATCCTTCTAGGGATCACAGGCAAAGTATTTCTCTATGGTGTTCTTTATTCTCTGCTTACTCATTTCCCCAGCCTGTGCCTGTTATTGTGGTGCTTCCTGAGCTTTTGGGACACCCCCACAAGGATCTCAGTGTGTGAGGCTCTGTCCTCCCTCCTTGTCTGTGAATGACCACAAACTCACCCCTCTGCCATGGGGCTGAGGTGGGGGTGGTCCTGCTGTTCTATGAGGGGCCTAGACTGCAATCCAGATCTGAATGTGGTCAGAGCCCCAGAATCCTGTTCCAGGGACAGAGGCCAGCATGGCAGTTTCTCTTCACTCCCCTCCCTCAGCTCAGCTCATGCCCTGGGGGATCCTGCTCACCAGCTCAGCCTGCTTCTGGTTCCTGGATCTGGGCTGCCCTGGCCACACTGCTTCCTGTGTGCCCTGAGGGCTGGGCTTCATGTGCTTGCTCTGGCAGAGGTCCTCCCCTGTTCCCCCAAGTTGTGCTTGGTGCTCCCCGGGGTGTAGCTTAGGAAATTGTTCCAGGTGCTGTGCTTGGTGGCTTCCTTCTCTCTGGCAGGCCACTCCTCTGGTGGGCCACCCCTCCGACCCTGTGGAGCCAAGCCTTTCATCTCTTCTCCAGGTTACCTAGGGTTGGAGAATTGCCTCACTGGATCCCTCTGTGGGTTCTGTGTCTTGAAAACAACTGGAGTCCTTAGTTTATAAATTTTGCTCCAGAGCAACTAAGAGGAGGTCCTCTCCTGTCACCCTCTTGGCTCTGCCCCTGTTAGTGATATTTTCAAACCACTGAACAAATATATACTTTATTGACTATTGTATTCAATTCTGAATGGAAATAAAACCATATTTTATATGGCATTAAAAAGAGCATAATTTTTAAGTGCTGCCTGCTAGGTTTTGAAATTTCATGCTATGGATTAGTTGCCACAGGACAAAAGAAAGGTCCAAATGCAATTCAAAAAACATTTTTCAAGTGATTCCTGTTTACAAGGCACCATCTGATGGCAGCCTGGACATCTTCAATCATTGGAGTTTATTGAGCAGAGGAATGTCATGGTTAGAAGTATGCTGTAGTGAAATCACTTTGGCATGTAGCTTTTACAGATTGTTGACAAGATCCATTACTTTAGCCCAAAGTGCTAGATAATCTTCCTCCCAAGAACACAGTGCAATGATACAGAGTTAAATATATACCCATATAATATTGTCCCAGATCCAATTGTCCTTTTGTCAAACATGAATATTTTCTCTCTCCATCTTTATTCCTGACATAACTATTTTATTATAAGTAATTATTTCCCCTGGAACTCAGTCTTCTGATTTCTAGTCTTTGATAATCTTCTTTTCTAATAGTATCCTGAGATTTTATGTCTATCTTAATAAACATGCCATTGGGCAGAAATACAGTGCAGAATCTGAGAATAGGATTTTAGATTTTTAACTTATTTGGTTTTATTTTAAGGGAAGATTGTTAATGAGTTTCGCTGATTACACATTCCAGAAAATATGGTGGGAGAGACATAATGACACCAAAAATAACCCTAATCAGCAATACAGTAGGGCAACACAGATTGATAATTAAAAGGATTGAATCAAAAATTTTCTGAACATTGAGCATAACAGTCATGTCAACAAATATTTCTTATTCCTTTCCTATTTTTCAGGTAGTGTGTTAAGGTTTAGGGATACAAAGAGAGGCAAAATCAGATCCTGCTTTGGGGGGAACACAATCTAATGGTAAATAAAATATAAATTGAGATAAACAAAATATACCCACAATATTACATTTATATAAAAATATGCAGTGTGTGTATATATACATAAACAGGGTGCATGTCTGAATATATGTAAATACAAATATGAACACATATGTATGCTATACATATATATATATACTGTCTTGCATAGGTATGTATATGTTTATGTGTACTTCTTTATAAACCTATGTTTATACATTTGTGTATACCTGCATATGCATGAACACATGCATAAGTATATATATACACACACATATACAATGTTCATGTATATTTTATGCTTGTGCTTGTTGAGTATGTATATATGTGGACATGCATAATTGAATACATGTATATCTCAGAGATAAGACACTTGCACTAAAGGCAAATATTCATAGCTTCCTGAAAACAGTGGGTATTATAGTTGACACTTGAAGGAAGACAGGGAAGCCTGGAAAGAGCAAGAAGACAATTCTGCATATTAAGACAGCAAAGTATATGGAGTCACTATGTTAGAAATCAACATGTTAGAAATACAGTAGAGACTCCTTTCTTTCCAGAGTTAAATCAAGCTCAAAATTGATAAACATATTTTTTTAATTTAAGTTTTTATTATTCTTGTATAAGGGTAAACTTATACCCCTCCCCCATAAAAAAATAATACCCATGAGAAATAAAGTAAAAGAAAAGGGAAAAAATGTGCTTCAGTCTGTGTTCTGATGGCATCAGCTGTGTCTCGGGTGAATTGCATTGCATATCATAAGTCCATCACAGAAGTTACTTCCATATTAAAAGTTAAAAGGTCAAAGTCAAAAGCTTCCTTTAGCTCCTTTCTACATCCAAATTATTTGTATTCCTCAGAGAACTTTGTTATCTGTTTTTCCATCTGGAAAATTCTGTTTTTTAAAGCGTTCTTCTTCTCAATAACTTTTTATCAACAGATTTGAAGAATATATTTTTGGTTCTCCAAAAAGAAAAATGATTTTCCAATTTTTTTATATGTTTGAAGAACTGAGATAAGGGAAGGCAAGGGTAGATGCTTTTTTTAGGCCATAGTACTATAAAGGATATTTTAAAATAATCTATTTTTTAAGTAAATGTTAGGATCATCAATTACAGAAAATTCTTTTTCCTTTGGTACAATAGAAAAAGTACTACTAATGTACATTCTACCTCTGACTCTAAGATCCCAAGACAAGTAAAGTTTTTAGATGTTACTGTTAACATTATAGGAGCAGATTAAAAGACTCAGTATAGATCACTTTCTGAGTGATACTGGCCTTGGACTCAGTCAAACTGGAGGTTGTATAGGGCCTCAGACACTTATTACTTGTTTGGTCTCCAGCAAGTCACTTAACCCTGATTACCTCACATGCAGGGCCATCTCCAGTTGTTCTGATTTGTATCTGGACACTGTACTCCAATGACTCTGGAGGAGAAAGTGATGCTGGTGACTTAACACAGCACCCTGCCTCACTCAAATCTGATTGGAATGTTTCTCATGGCATTACCTTCCTGATGTCACAGTGGTCTTCAAAGGACAAATAACATTATCATCTTCAGCAAGATTCAACTCAATTACAATTTTCTGCCTGAGGGCTTTCTTGATCCTTTGTTATTGCTTTCCTAAGGAGATTACATTTGACTACTTTGTGTTTGCATATGTGTGTAGACACACATATACATATATGTACATATACATATGTACATATATATATATATATATATATTTAGTCTCTTTATGTTTCTTTACTATTTACACTTTCTCCCTTAGAATGTTGTCCCTTGCAGGTAGGTTTTGTTTGATGTTTTGTACTTTTATGCCAAGCACCCAGTGTAATAATTGGAACAAAATATACTCTTAACAAATACTTGTTGGTTGATTGTTTGTTCTATATCTGATGAGAAGTTTTCAGCTGAAGGAAATGTGAATTGAATTCTTCAAATCTTTGATTTTATGACCAAAAGACTTTTTGTAATCTTTTTAAGTTTTTTTTCCATAACACTCTAAGCATAAATTAATTTGTGGATTATAAAGTCTGACACTTGATTTTAAGATTTCATACTTAATATACTTTTTGGTCTTTTAGACTTTTGGCCTTCTAATTATACAAGATTCCCTACTTCTCTCATGGGGAAAATGTGAATAATTTCATGGAGGTGGGAAACTGGAATACATTTATAAAATGGGGGGAAAATCCAGTTATCTGGATCCCACACAGAATATGTTAAAAACATAATTTATAATCAGTTTGAGAAGAATCTTGAAGGTTAGGAATTTTGATATTATTTGAAAGGTTATAAACCTTTGCAAAGGAGTGACATCTGAATGGTAAATTTGTATAACTGCCTAAGATATAAAGGAGAGGAGGAAAAGCTCGAAGTGGGAGTATTTTGGAAAGTGTTTCAATAGTTTAGTAAAAGAATAATGAGTAAGAAATGAAGAAAGGAAGAAATTTAAAAAAAGGAAAATAGAAAGGAAATTGGAGTCCTTTATCCATCCACTTAATCACTTCCTCATTCTTTCCCTCATAGATAGCTTCAGAGCCTGTGATAGAATAGAGGAGGGACAGATAGTAAACAGCTGCCTGCAGACACATGTGCTTGGCTGTAGCACAACTACCAGTCTGCTGCTCTCTTTTCTGGAAGCAAATCAACAGGAAAAAGAATATATCTTGCCCCACTGAGGCATCATTCTTTCACTCATTAATTTACCCTCACTTAAACTCAGTTTCAGGGACCTGGCTTTTGCTGTGGGAGGGAAACCACAGACAAAAACCAGGCAAGCATGGATTTCTAAATCCTGGTCTAGCCATCTCTAGAAAGTAATATTTATCTTTCCTTCAGTCACAGTTGGAAGACTGAAAAAATAGGGCAGCAATGGAAAGCCTAGCATCTGGGATTTTCCCTGGGGCATAGAAAAGAATACAACAGTGGTTGGAAACACTTGAAGTAGCTTCTGCTGAACTGTTCCAGGTTCAGGCCCATGGAGGACCAAGGCAACTTAGTTACCCCTGTCTCATCACTCCCTCCACCTCTGTCCAGAGGGATCAGTACCAAAACCTAGATTAAGTAAATATAAAATTGAGTTAGAATGGAGAGTGATAATTTTGTCCCCAGTAGCAAATTCAATATTTTAATATATACCCTGGGATATATTCCCATTGAGCTCCCTTAACTCCTTTTCTCAAAGTTAAGTACCACAGTGGCTAGAACTCTGGTTCTGGACTCAGAAAGTAAGTTTAAGTCTGTGCTCAGACACTGACTATCTAGGTTGCCCTGAACAACTCATTTTTACCATTACCTGCCTACTTCCTTATCTATAAAATGAGATGAATGTTAAACCTTCAGTTGTTTTGAAGAAAAGATATGAAATAATAATTGGAAAAATTTTACAAAAAAGTATTAAAGTGATATTTAAATTCTAAGTATGATGTTGGTGGTGGTGGTGGTGGTGATGAAGGTGATGAATTTGAAGTAGGAGACTAGTAAGAAAAAATGGTATGGAATCAAGAGGCATTATGTATATCAAATAGATGGAACTTGGTGACTGATTTCAAGTGGGATGGTAGAAAAAAAATGAGTGCAAAGTGAAAGACAGTTCCTTAGTACTGGATAACTGGTAGAATTAAAGGAATTAGGGAATCTAGAATTTTCCCAATGAGAGAAGTAGGGAATCTTTTATAATTTGAAAGCCAAAAGTTTCTAAAACAACAAAAAAGTATATTGTCTAAAATCTTAGTCAGGTTTCAGAATTTATAATCCACAAATAAATTTATACTTAGCTTGATCATTATGGAAAAAAAGATTTAAAAAAAATCTTTCAGTCATAAAATCAAAGATCTGAAGGATTCAATTCACGTTTCCTTACCATTTGCAAGGAAGGAATGAAAATAAGTTGTTTAATTTAATTTAATTTAAACTGGTAAGTTTAATAGACTTATAAAGCATTCAAATATAGTCTATGTACCATGCATTTAGAAATTTAGGCCTGGACCTTGGGAGAGAACAAAGTGGGAAAATATTTTTTAATAACATCTACATAGAAGAGAGTGTTTTTTTTAATAAAAATGGGTGTTGTCAAAGCTTTTTGTGACAACTATTGAGAAAAACATAAGGTTTCTGTTGGTTTTTATTATTGAAAGAGTAAATTATACTGATAGTTTTCCCAGTATTAAAACAGCCTCATATTCCTGGTATAAATCCCATCTATTTGTAGTACATGATTCTTGGATATAATGTAAAATTCTTACTAGTATTTTATTTAAAATTTCTACATCAATGATTATTTAGGGAAACTGATTTAAGTTGTTTTTTTTTCTTCTGTATTTACTGTTCCAGAATTTACTATTCTCTGTATTTACTCAGCACCTTAATTTTTTGTGACAAAAATGAAATTTGGTAGATCTGTTTATTTTTCCAAATAGTTTTTATTGTATTAGAATCAATTGTTATTTGAATGTTTGATAACATTTCCTTGTGAATCCATATGACCATGGAGATATGTTTTTAAGGAGTTAATTGATGGCTCATTCAATTTCATTTTTTTATGCACTTAATAGTATTTTAATTTTTTCAATTACATTAAAGATAGTTTTCAACATTCATTGTTGTATGATTTTGTTTCAATTTTTTTTCTCCCTTCTTCCCTTCTCCCCCCCCTCCCCAAGATAGTAGACAATGTGATATAGGTTATACAGATACAAACATGCTGTGAAAGAAGAATCAGAACAAAAGAGAAAAACAATGAGAAAAAAAATAAAAGAAGTGAAATTAGTATGCTTTGATATGTATTCAAGCACCATAGTTCTTTCTCTGGGCGTGATGGTATTTTCCTTAAGGAGTCTTTTGTTATTGTTTTCAAACATTGTATTGCTGAGATGAACTAAGTCTATTATGGTTGATCATCACACAATATTGTTACTGTCTACAATGTTCTGCTTTTGCTCATTTCACTCAGCATCAGTTCATGCTAAGTATTTCAAAGTATTTCTGAAATCGGTTGGTTCTTCATTTATGTTTCATGACATTTACATATCACAATTTGTACAATCATTCTCCAATTGATGGACATAGGGAAGCATTTTGTAATATGTCTGCAAAGGTAAGTTGGAGATAAATATTGAAAGGTTTTGCCAAGCAGAAATTTTGCATTTAATTTTAAAGGCAATAGTAAACACCTAGATTTCATTCAATGAGGTAGTTTTGTAGTTGTGTATACTTTAGTGGGGAGAAATCACTTTAGAAGCTTTGTAGTAATAATAGTAGAAGGGAAATATTTGAGGTAACGTGAATACATTTCAGAGGTGGTAGTAAAGAGGCAGTTAGACAAATAGATATGGAGACAAGAGATAAAGTTTTGGTTGAAAAGAAAAGCCTGAATTAGTAACATGTTGACAAGATTATGAAGTAGGCAGTTTGAACTAGCTACTAAAAAACTATTTGTTATATTTTCACCCTGATCATTTCTACTTCATGCAAAGGTAAAAATTACTAATTTAATTCACTGTTTTATTTTAAATATAAGAAAATGTTAAACATTCGAATTAAACTTCAAAATATGTTGACATGTATGTCACCCCTCCCCACCTACCAATTTGGAGAACTGATTTTTAAATGTCTAACTAACAAGTTATTGATATATGGTTTCTTATGCATCATATTTTTTAAAAACATTCATTTCTTTCATTTATGATATGTGTATCTCTGGTATGGCATCCTCTTAACATGAGACAAATAGCCCATTACTAATCTACTTACTATGCTATATTCTTAAATTTCTTTGTTTTATATGAATAATGTTTTGTGATTTGTTAACAATAGTAAAATCAATGATGGGGAATCAAATCAATTACTTCAATTTTTGAATATTTGTAAACTCATAGATAACTTCAAAGCTGAAGTAGCTTCCTGCTCCCACCACAGAGAGCCTCATTTATGGAAGAAAAGTATCCTGATTGCTATAGGAGAAAGGGATATTTCAAAACTTTTGATGCTATAAAAATTTGAGTAACTTTAGTTATTTAAATAATTTCCACCTGTAGCCAATAGAATAACTTACCTTGAAATCTCAACAAGTCTGATTAATTTTTAACCTCTCATTTCACACAAATGACAAATATGACTTCATTTTTCCTTTTTTTCTTTTTTTTCAAATGAAAAAGTTGACAATGAAGTTCAGCAACTTTCTTGGACCCCTAGAATTTCTAACAGAAAATTTCAATGCTTTCAATGCCTATCAGATTTAATGTCAATTTCAATGCTTTCAGTGTATATCAGATTTAATTTTTCTAGAACTAAACCTTAGTGACTTCAATCAAATATATATTTTAAGTTCATGAGGAAAAATGTCTAAAGGCTAAAGTAGTCTTTGAGAACTCATTTGAAGTATTCAATAATTCAACTAAATTCAAGCAGTCTTACTCAAATCTGTGGTTCTGCTTTGTCTTAACATGCCCAAGAGTTGGCCTTTGCTTCTTTTCTCTGGCTAATGTTAAATCTCATTTGAATGTCAGTTACCACTTATGTTTCAGAACCATTTTTCCTGGTCTTCTACTGCATAAAATTCAAAGGTCAAAAAGCCATGGACACTAAATTATGACAAAAGACAGAAAAAGCTTCTTATGGTTCCACTTAACATTTCTTCTTCATTGGTCCCGAAAAAGCTTACACAATAGAGGATTTCTAACAATAAAAGTGATGTGGGAGCACACATTTGTTGTGATGCCAGTGATATTCCACAAATACAAGATTGATAATTAATTTTGATACTGGGTCTTAATAGATGCCTGCAATCAAAATAGTCTAATAAACAAATAGACACACTGGCACAAACACACAGACACACACACACAGTACAAAGAATAGATTTCAAAATTAAGGCCATCCTGAATTTAACATGTAAAGAATAAATTTTGTTAAAATCTTGAGTGACCATTCTTTGTTAAGACACTTTGACCCTCCTTTTCTTTGGAGGGTGCAATATGCAGTCCTGTGTATACAATAGTCATGAAATTAAAAAAAATGATTAAGGACAGAAGGAACCACACCTCTTCAATAACAATTTTTTTAAAAAAAAGGCCCATGGAAATGAAGTCATTTGCTCAAAGTTACACAGAACATAAATAACAAAACCATGGCATAATATGTATATGTGTATATATAAGAGCACATACAAACATATACATGTCAATGAAAGACCTACATGCCTATATTTATCTATACACATACAACTTCTAACTTAAAAATTCTTTTTGACCAAGATGTCCTCCATAGATGTCTTTACAATATCTCTTTTATACCCTGAGGTCACATAGTAGATAGAGGGTAAGACCTAAAATCAAAAAGACTTGATTTTAAATTTTTCACACTTCTTTGAGTGACCTGTAATATGTTATGATCTCTGTAATCATGAGTTTCCTTATTTTCATAATGAAGACAGTAATAGAATGTCTTGCTATTGTTGTGAGGATAAAGTGAAACTAATTGTAAAGTATTTGCAAATATGAAAGCACTATATATGCATATATATATATATATGCTAGATATTTTAATTGTAACATTGTAAAGGTTCCTCTTGCTGAAGAATATAATTTGTTAATTGATCATAATCTTTCACCCAGTAATACAGATACTAGGCCTACATTAAAAATGAGAAAAATTTGGGCAACTAGGTGGTGTAATAGATAGAGCATGGCCCTGGAGTCAGGAGGACCTGAGTTCAAATGTGACCTCAGATACATAATAACTGCCTAGCTTCATGAACTTGGGTAGTCACTTAACCACATTTCCTTAAAAAGTGATAAATTCCACATGTTCAAAAAATATTTATAGCAGCTTTTTTTGTGGTAAAGAATTAGAAATTGAAGGAATAACCATAAATTATGGAATGACTGAACGAGTTCTGGTTTATGAATGTAAAGGAGTACTATTATACTGTAACAAATCATGAATAGCCTGACTTCTGGAAAGTCTTGCATGAACTGATGCTGAGTGAAGTGAAGAGAACCAGGAGAACATTATACACATTAACAACAACATTGTGAGTTGCTCAACCTTGATGGATGCAGCTTCTTTTAGCAGTTCAGAGATCTTGAACAACCCTGGGAGACCTGTTATTGACAATGCTAACCACATCCAGAAGGAGAGGAAAAAAATTAACAAAAACCCCTAGAATCTGAATGTATATACTATGTTCACTTCTCTAGAACTTCTCTTCTATTTTTTCTTCCTATCCCAAGATTTCCTTTCTTTTCCCTCAGTCTTGATTCCTCTTGCACAAAATATCTAATGTGTAAATATGTTAAACACAAAAATATATGTGCAACTTTTACCTATCTGCTGCTGAAGGGATGGTTGTAGAAAAAATGTGTAATTTATAAATATGCAAATGGGTGAATGCTAAAAAATGTCCATAGCAAGTAATTAGAAAAATAAATAAAATGAGTTAGAGGAAAATGTTTATTCACTGACAAAAAAATAATATAATTTAAAAAAATTTTTTCTGGTATCTACTAAAACTAACAAGGGTCTCTTCCATAGACATGAAGATTATTCCCATAAAGATTTTGATGTACTGGTACATAGACATATAAGTTATGGGTAATTGATGTTTTCTACATTTTTAATATCTCATTTCATATTCTTTTAAAAAATAATCTGAGGCAATTTAAAAAATTGCATTGCCTCCAATAAGTCCTTCTTATCTGAATATCTGTATTTCCTTTAGAGAAAATTATGAAGTACATAATTTTTCTATCTCTAATATTTTATTTTCTCCTCAAGAATATGATGTTGTTCTCAACACATTCAATTTCAATCAATGTAGCATGGAAAAAATGTAAAGATTATCAGACTGTCTTCTGTGGGGGATTAGGGAAGGGTGGGTGGGGGAAAAATTGTAAATTGTAAACTTCAAAAACTTCAAAACCCTACAAAAATGATAGGGATAAACTACTATTGTGTATAATTGGAAAACAAATAAAATATTAATAGTTTTTTTAAAAAAGAAAATTATGAAGTATATTAGTGACTATATTATTTAAATTCAAGTGGAGTGTTTCCACTTCCATCAATGGCAGGGAGCAGAGAAAAAATTCACTACAGATTTTTTTTCACTTAATCCATTTGTTTTTCACTTTCTTGTTTTATCCTTAATTTTTTTTGAGATGATATGCCATTTTTTTCACTAAGACTTTTGTCAGCCATCACCCTCCACCTACCCCTTTTCTTTTTTAGCATTTTGTATTTTCCTACTATTTTCCCACTAATTCTCCACAAGATTTTTAAAACAGATTTATATTCTAAACATCTATTGCTCTTCTCCTAGCTCTAACTCTCTAACTACTGGACAAGAAGTTTAAGTATTTGCTATCTGATATGGTATTAGGGCCTTTTAATACCCTGATATTGGTGATTGATTTACTTAGTATGCCCTGTTATCATACTTTTGATATAACTATTCTGGAAATATTTTAATGGAGCCTCTATCATAACTTTAAGTGAATCCATAAATGAGATAGGGTAGAGGTTGAGCCTATTGATTGAGACCAATCAATAAATCAATCAGTCAACAAACATTTGATAAAAGTTCAATATGTGTCAGACATAAATTGACCTATATTTATGACAGTTTCTGAGTGAATAAGTCTAATCACCTTATTGAATAAATAAAATTAACTTGTAGTAATGTTATTTACTTTTTATTTTTAATTAATATTGTACTTCCCCAAATACATGCTATAAAGCTTTTTTCAAAATTCAGCCATATGTATATGCATATTTTAAAGTTTGAAAATTTCTTTCTATCCTCCCTTCCTACTCCCTTCAGTGGCAAACCATCAGGTTAATATTGTACATACACATTTGGAGATTAGTCAATTTGCTATAAGGAATTAGCATTAAGAGAAAGAAATACATGATATGTTTTTAAGTAAATGTAGTGTTCATCAGATCCTAAACCATATTTTGTTTGTTTGTTTTATGTTTTGTTTTTCTTGCTCTGGATGAGGACAGCATTATCCATAGCCAGTAATATAGTTGTCCTAGTTTCTCTGAACTGCTGAAAGGAGCTGCCTCTATCAGGGTTGATCATCTCACAATGCTGTTGCAATGTACACATTGTTCTATTGGTTCTGCTCCTTTCACTCAGCATTCAGATCTAGTAATTCATTACATGCTTCTGTAAAGTTCGACCATTGATATTGGCTAAGAACTAGAGTGGTGGAACAGTGGAATAGACTAGGTACAAAAGCAGGAGATGATTATAGTAATCTGCTGTTTGATAAACCCCAAAAGTCCAGCTATTGAGATAAAAACTCCCTCTTTGATAAAAACTGCTGGGATAATTGGAAGTTAGTATGGAAGAAACTTAGATTAGACCAACACCTCACACCCTTTACCAAGATAGGATCCAAATGGTTACAGGACATAGATATGAAAAAAATACTATAAGCAAATTAGAAGATCAAGGACTGGTCTACCTGTCAGATCTATGGAAAGGGGAGCAGTTTATGACTAAGGAAGAGTTGGAGAACATCACCAAAATCAAATTAGATGATTTCGATTACATTAAATTAAAAAGCTTTTGCACAGATAAAACCAATGTAACCAAGATCAAAAGAAATGTAATAAATTGGGAAACAATATTTACAACTAATGATTCTGACAAAGGACTCATTTCTAAAATATACAGAGAACTGAAGCATATTTTTAAAACAAAAAGCCATTCCCCAATTGATAAATGGTCAAAGGATATGCAAAGGCAATTTACAGATGAGGAGATCAAAGCAATCCGTAGCCATATGAAAAATTACTCTAAATCATTAATTATTAGAGAAATGCAAATTAAAGTTTCTCTGAGGTACCACCTCATACCTCTCAGATTGGCCAATATGAGCAGAAAGGATAATGATCATTGTTGGAAGGGTTGTGGGAAATCTGGGGCACTATTATACTGTTGGTAGAGCTGTGAACTCATCCATCCTTTCTGGAGAGCTACAAAGGCAACAAAAATGTGCATACTCTTTGGCCCAGCAATACCACTACTGGGTCTATATCCTGAAGAGATGATGAAAAGGGGTAAAAACATCACTTGTACAAAAATATTTATAGCAGCCCTGTTTGTCATGGCAAAGAATTGGAAATCAAGTAAATGTCCTTCAATTGGGGAATGGCTTAGCAAACTGTGGTATATGTATGTCATGGAACACTATTGTTCTATTAGAAACCAGGAGGGACAGGATTTCAGGGAAGCCTGGAGGCATTTGCATGAACTGATGCTGAGTGAGATGAGAAGCACCAGCAAAATACTATATACCCTAACAGCAACATGGGGGTAATGTTCAACCTTGAAGGACTCACTCATTCCATCGATGCAACAATCGGGAATAATTTGGGGCTTCCTGCAAAAGGATAGTCCCATCTGTATCCAGAGAAAGAGGCATAGAGTTTGAACAAACTTCAAGGTCTATTCCTTTTAATTTAGAAAAAAAAAACATCTTATTGTCCAATCTTGTTACCTCTTCGACTTCTTGTCTCTTCCTAAAGGATATGATTTCTCCCTCATCACACTCAATTTGGATCAATGTACAACATGGAAACAAAGTAAAGACTGACAGATTCCTTTCCATGGGGTGGGGGGTGGGGGAGGGAAGTAAGATTGGGGAGAAAATTGTAAAACTTAAAATAATATCTTTAATAAAAAACAATAAAAAATAAAAAATAAACAAATAAAGGAAATATATAACAATTGGAAAAAATAAAGTTTGACCATTCATGGTTACTAATAGAACAATAATATTTCATAATATTCATCTATCATAACATGTTTAACTATTCCCCAATTGATGGGCATACCTTCATTTTCCAAAATTGAGGTGCTACGAATATTTTGAAACATGTGAGACTTTCCCCCTATTTTCCCCCAATTACATTTAAAGATAATTTTTGATATTTATTTAAAAAATTGAGTTCCAAATATTTTCCCTTCCCTCTTCTTCTTTGTCACCTTTGAGAAGGTATGCAATTTGATTTAGGTTATTCTTGTTTACTCATGTAAACATATTACTGTATTAATATTGTCATAAAAGATAATACAGACCTAAAGTGGGAGGAGATGAATTAAAATAAAGTGAAAAATAGTATGCTACATTTTACTATTGCTAATTGCAACATTCTTTTGGCTATGCTCAATTTACTTTCCATCAGTTCACAAAATTCTTTCCAGAAATTTTTTAAATCAATATGCTCATTATTACTTCAAACACAGAAATATTCCATTACAGTCATATATTGCAACTTGTTCAGCCATTCTCTAATTAATGAGCATTCTCTCAATTTCCAATTCTTTTTCACAAAAAAGAGCTGTCATAAATGTTTTTGTACAACTAGGAATATTTTTCCCCATCAAAAAAATCTCTTTGGGATATAGACCTATTAGTGATATTGCTGAATCAAAGTGTATTAAAGAGCATTTATGGTATTTTGGACATAGTTCTAACTTGCTCTTTAGAATTGTTGGATCAGTGCACAATTCCACCAACAATACATTAGTGCCCCAAGTTTTCCACATCATTTAGCAATATTTATTATTTTTTCATTTCTGTCATTTGTCAGTTTGATACATGTACCTCAGAGTTGTTTTAATTTGCAGTTTTCTTTTCAATAGTGATTTAAAACATTTTTATATGACTAGTGATAGCTTTATTTGAAAATTTCCAGTTCAAAATTTTTGACCATCTATCAATTGGAGAATGACTAGTATTATAAATTTGATTCAATTCTCTCTGCATTTGAGAAATAAAACCTTTATCAGAGAAACTTGCTGCAAAAATTATTTCCTAGTTTTGCTTCTAATCTTGACTGCATTTGTTTTGTTTGTGCAAAAACTTTAATATAATTAAAATTATCTGTTTTACAACTAGAAATGTTTATCTCTATTTGGTTATAAATTTACCCCTTCTCCATAGTCATGACAGGTAAATTATTCCTTGTTCTCCTGTGGTTCTCCTATCCCTTTATGCTTAAATTATGTATCTCTTTTGAATTTGCATTGGTCTTTGAATTTATATTGGTCATAGTGTAGTTTAATTTTCCCAGCAGGCTTTTTTTTTTTAATTGGGAGTTCCTGTCACAAAAACTGGGGTCTTTCGTTTATCCAACATTACATTACTTTGATCATTCATTACTATATCTTTTGTGCTTAATCTATTCCATTGATCTACCACACTATCTCTTAGTCATCAACAGCTAATTTGATAATTATCACTTTCTAATAGAGTTTGAGATCAGTATGGTTAGTTCAATTTCCTTCACAATTGTTTTCATTAATTACTTTGACATTCTTGACCTTTTATCCTTACAGATGCATTTTGTTACGATATTTTCTAGCACTAATAAAATAAATTTCTGAAGCTGATTAAGTAAATTAATTTTGGCAGAATTGTCATTTTCATTGCAGACTATTTTCTTAATGCTTTATACATGTGAAATGTTTTGTAATTGTATTTATGCATTTTCTGGGTTTATCTTGGTAAGTAGTCTCCTTAGAATTTTATATAGTCTCTATTATTTTTTAAAGAATATTTATCTCTAGGGGCAGCTAGGTGGCACAGTGGATAGAGTATGGGCCCTGGAGTCAGGATTACATGAATTCAAATCTGACCTCAGTCACTTAATAATTACCTAGTTGTGTGGCCTTGGGCGAGCCACTTAACCCCATTGCTTGCAAAAGAAAAAGAGTATCTAGCTCTTGCTACTTAGACTTTGTTGTTAATCTATAGAAAGCCTGATGATTTTATATCCTGCAACTTTGCTAAACTTGTTAATTCTTTGAACTAATTTTAGTAGATTCTTTACATTTATCTAAGTATACCATTATATTATCTGCAAAGGATCATAGTTTTCTTTTCTTATTCCCTATTCTAATTCTTTCAATTTCTTTGTCTTTTCTTATTGCAATTGCTCACATTTCTAATGCAATATTGAATAATAGTGGTGAAATAGTAATCTTGTTAAGAAAGATTCTAGATGCTTGCTGATAGTTTTAGGTAGATATTACTTATTTTAAGGAAGGTTTTATTCATTCCTATGTTTGAGAGTGTTTTTTTTTAAATAAAAATGGGTGTTGTCAAAGCTTTTTGTGACAACTATTGAGAAAAACATAAGGTTTCTGTTGGTTTTATTATTGAGATAGTAAATTATACTGATAGTTTTCCCCAGTATTAAAACAGCCTCATATTCCTGGTATAAATTCCATCTATTTGTAGTACATGATTCTTGGATATAATGTAAAATTCTTGCTAATATTTTATTTAAAATTTTTACATCAATGATTATTTAGGGAAATTGATTTAAGTTGTTTTTTTTCTTCTGTATTTACTGTTCCAGAATTTACTATTCTCTGTATTTACTCAGCACCATAATTTTTTGTGACAAAAATGAAATTTGGTAGATCTCTGTTTATTTTTCCAAATAGTTTTTATTGTATTAGAATCAATTGTTATTTGAATGTTTGATAACATTTCCTTGTGAATCCATATGATCATGGAGATATGTTTTTAAGGAGTTCATTGATGGCTCATTCAATTTCATTTTTTTAAAGATGTGGTTAGTTAAATTTTTTTTCTTCTGTTAATGTGAGTATTTTATTTTTTGTAAATATTTATTCATTTTGCTAAATTTTTATATTTTCTTGGCATACATTTGGGCAAAATAGCTCATTATTTTTGTTTTAATTTCCTCTTCATTTGATGTGAATTCACCCTTATTTTGATACTGGTATTCTTAAAGTAAAATTAGTCAATGATCTATTTATTTTATTGTTTTTTAGAAAATAAGTTTCTATTTTTATTTATTAGATCAATATATTTTATACTTTCAATTTTATTGTTCCTTTGATTTTCATGATTTTCATCTGTATTTAATTGGGGATTTTTTCATTTGTTTTTTTTTTCTAGGTTTTTAAAAAATTTACATGCTCAACTTATAGATCTACTCTTTTTCTGTTTCATTAATGTAAGTTTTTAAGAGAAATTTCCTCCTTATATAATGCTCTGGCAGCATTCAATAAATTTTTGTATATTGTCTCATTGTTGTCCTCCTTAATGAAACTATTTATTGTTTCTATGTTTTGCATTATGACCAACTCATTCTTTTGTCTTGTATTATTTAGTTTTCACTTATTTTAATCTATCTATCCATGGTCTTTTATTGAATGAAATTTTTTGCATCAAAATATGAAAATGATGTAATTTTTATTTTTGTCTTTCTTTACTTGTCCAGTTTTTATGTTCCAATTAAAAGGTCAGTCTTTGTGTAGATAACATTTATTACTGGTTAAAGAGATATATTTCATCCTGTCCTCATTCATTTTTCTCCAGAGATCTAGCATATCTAATTTTACATTTTTTATTAAACTCCTTTAGTTCTCTCTTATTCATTTTCTGCTTAGCTATATCTAGTTCTGAGAGGGGGAAACTTGAGATTGCCCACTATTATAGTTTTCCTGTCTATTTCCTTCTTTTATAACTCATTTAACTTCTCTGTTTGTTCAATATATGGTTAGGATTGATGTTAGTTTATTGACTTTAATATCTCTTAGCAAGACACAATCTCCTTTCTTAAATATTTTTAATTTGATTCATTTCTTCTTTTCCTTTATATAAGATTATGATTGCTACGCCTGCTTTTTTGCAAACTTCAATTGAAGCATAATAGATTTTATTCCAGACATTTTCTCTTTGTGTGCAAATTTATTTCTTCTTGTAAATAATATATTTTAGGATTCTGCTTTTTAACCCACTCTCCCTCCATTCTATGTGACCCTCTCTTTCTTCTTTCATCCTGTCCTTCGTAATTAGAGTTATACTTCTGACCTTATGGGTAAGATAAATAAAATTTCTATTATTTCCTTTTCGAGTCAAATCTGATGAGAGTAAAGTACAAGTGATGTTCACCCACTTCGTTTGCTACATTGTAATAGATGCTTCACCCCTCTTCTTGTGAAATTATTTACTCATATTAAATCTCCCTTTCCTCTACTTTCAGTGCAATACTTTCTAACCCCTTAATTTTTTTGTCATACTAAAGTTAATTTATACTCACACCTTCTAAGTATACCCTTCTTACTGCCTTAATAATGTTACAAAATAAGTTGCAAGTGTCATTTTCCCATGAACATATTAAAACAGTTTAGTATTATTGAATTCCGTGTTTTCCCTTTCCAATTTACCATTTTGCACTTCTTTAAAATTTTGTATTTAGAAATTGAATTTTCTGTTTAGCTGTGTTTTTTTTTGCCGTGCTTCTTTAGAGTTTGACCATTTATCTATTTTTTTCCCTGTGAAGGACTATCCTCAGTGTTTTGATTCCTGATTATAATTCAAGCTCTTTTTCCCCCTATGGAACATCATATTCCAAACCCACTGATACTTTAGTATAGAAACTATTAGATCCTATGTAGTTCAAACTGACTCCACAATATTTGAATTGTCTATTTCTGTCTGCTTCATGTATTTTCTCCTTGACCTGAGAATTTGAAATTTAACTATCAAATTCCTGGGAATTTTGTTTTTGGGGGTCTTTTTTAGGAGTGATCTGGAGATTTATTTCAATTTCTATTATATGTTCTAGTTCAAGGATATCAGAATAATTTTCTTGATAATTTCCTGAAACATGCTGTCAAAGATCTTTTTTAAATTTGTTTTGTTAATGGCCTTCAGATAGTCTAATAATTTTTAATTTAACTCTTCTGAATTTATTTTCAGGTCATTTGCTTTTTTCAATGACGTATTTCACATTTTCTTTTTAGTTTTTCACTCTTTTGATTTTGTTTGATTCTTGATATCTCATGGAGTCATCATTGGTTTTCAATTGCCCAATTCTGATTTTTAAGAATCATTTTCTTCATTTAGCTTTTGTGCCTCCTTTTCTATTTGTTCAATTATCTTTTTAAGGCATTGCTTTCTTCTGTAGATTTTTGTACATTTGTCTTTTGGCAAAATCTGTTTTTTTAAAGATTTATTTTCATTAGTGAATTTTTTTATATCTCTTATTCCATTTTTTTACTTTTTTTAACCTAAGCCATTGACTTCTTTTTTGATTCTTTTGCATGACTCTATTACTTTTCCCAATTTTTCTTCTACCTCTTTTATTTGATTTTCAATTTTTTTGAGCTTTTCCAGTGTTGTACTTTTTTTGGGGGGGGGGGGTAGCCTGGGAGGGAAGGCTGAAACAAATTCAAATTTCTCTCTGAAGCTTTCCAATTTGGTCTTTTTTTTGATTTTGCTGTACTTTGAGTTTGTCTTTTCATCTCTATCACCATAATAGCTTTCTATAGTTAAGGTTTGTTTGTTTGTGGGTTGGCTTTTAATGTTTGCTTGTTTTTGCTCATTTCTGAGTCTATTTCTCACTTTAAAAGTTTAGTTCTCTTCCTTGGATACAGGGGGCACTATCCTGGATTTCTTGCAGCAAGTACCATGGACTCTGCCACTAGTCTGCTGAGTCAGTCTCTTGGCTTGATGATCCACTGGCTACACTGGGGTTTCTAGACCTAGTAACTCACCTGATGTCTCATGGGCTGGAGGCTTCATAGATGGTGCACTGTGCTCTAGAGTCTGACCATTTATGCTTTCTTATAGAACAATAATATTCCATAGTATTCATATACCATAACTTGTTTAGCCATTCCCCAATTGATGGGCATCCCCTCAATTTCCAATTCTTTGCCACTACAAAAAAGATGCTATGAATCTTTTGGAAATATGGGATTTTTCTCATTTTTGGAATATATGGGATTTTTCTCATTTTTCCTGGATATAGGCCTAGAATTGGAATTTCTGGGTCAAAGGGAATGAACATTTTTATTGCTCTTTGGACATAGTTCAATATTGCTCTCCAGAATGGTTAAATCCGTTCACAACTCCACCAGCAGTGCATAAGTATTCCAATCGTCCCACAATCTCTCCAACTTTGATCATCTTCCCTTTTTTCTCTTCTTGGCCAATCTGATAGGTGTGAGGCAATACCTCATTACTAATTTAATTTGCATTTCTCTAATCAATAATGATTTGGAGCATTTTTTCTTAGTATTTTATATAGCTTTAATTTCTCCATTTGAAAACTGTCTGTTCATATACTTGGACCATTCATCAATTGACAAATGACTTGTAATCTTATTAATTTCATGCAATTCTGCATATATTTTAGATATGAAACCTTTATCAGAACTCTTAGTTGTAGAGATTGTTTCCCAGGGTTCTGCTTTCCTTCTAATTTAGAAAGCATTGATTTTATTACTGCAAAACATTTTAATATAGTCAAAATCATTCATTTTGTAGTTTATAATATACTCTTAATTCTTGTTTGATCATAAATTTATCCCTCTTTCCATAGATACAATAAAGCATTTCTTCGTCTATTAATTTATTTATTGTGTTACATTTTTGTCTAAATACTGTACCTATTTTGTCCTTATTTTGTTATAGGCTGTAAGATGTGGGTCTATGCCTAGTTATTGGCCATTTTATTTTCCAATTTTCCCAACAATTTTTATCAGTGAGTTCTTATCCCAGAAACTGATATCTTTGGGTTGCCAGTTAGTAGCTTGCTGTAGTCATTTAATGTGGTTTTCTTTGAACCTATCCTAATCCACTGCTCCATTACTCTGTTTCTTAACCAGTACCAGGTAGTTTTGATGACTGCTGCTTTATAGTATAGTTTTAGACTTGGTAGAGATAGGTGACCTTCCTTTACATTTTCCATGCTATTCTTTTTGTTGCTCCAGTTGAATTTTGTTATGATATATATATTCATATAAATGCATAATATATGTGTGTGTGTATATATATGTATATATATATATATACATAATATATATATGGTAGTTTGATTGGTATGGCACTGAATAAGCAGTTTAATTTGTATAGAATTTGCATTTTTATTATATTAGTTTGACCTAACCATGAGCAATTGACATTTTTACAGTTATTTAGATCTGACTTTATCTGGATGAGAAATGTTTTATAATTGTGCTCATACAGTTTCTGGGTTTGCCTTAGGAGGCAGATTCCCAAGTATTTAATATTGCCTATAATTAAATTAAATGGAATTTCTCTTTCTATTTCTTGCTGTTTGGCTATTTGTTCATTCAGAGAAATGTTGATGATTTATATAGGTTTATTTTATATCCTACTACTTTGTAGAATTTGTTAATTGTTTCAAGAAGTTTTTTAGATGATTTTCTCAGGTTCTCTAAGTGTACCATCATATCTGCAAAGAGTATAAACTTTTCTTCCTCATTGCTAATTTTGCTTAAATTTCTTTTTTTATTTCTAATATTTCTATATTGAATAGTAATGGTGAAAAATGGGTATCCTTGTTTCACTCCTGATTTTTTTGGAAATGTTCCTAATTTATTCCCATTGCATATAATATTTGTAGATGGTTTTGGAGAAATACTATTTATTATTTAAGGAAAACTCCATTTATTCCTAAACTTTCTATTGTTCTTAATAGGAATGGGTGTTATATTTTATCAAAGGCATTTTTAGTATCTATTCCTTTTGTTATTGATATGTTCTATTATGTTGAGTGTCTTCTTAATATTGGACCATCCCTGCCTACATGGTTTAAATCTTACCTGATTATGTTATGTAATCTTGTAATAACTTGCTGTAATCTTATTGTTAAGATTTTATTTAAGATTTTTGCATCAATATTCATTAGAGAGATATGTCTAAAACTTCCTACGCTTTGGTTCTTCCTGCTTACATATCTTTACTATGGTGTTGTCATAAAAGGAATTTGGCAGAACTCCTTGTCCTATTTTTTAATAGTTTATGTAAAATAGAAATTAATTGTTCCTTAAATATTTTGTAGAATTCACTTGTAAATCCATCTAGACCTGGAGACTTTTTCTTAGGGAGTTTACTGATGGTTCTTCAATTTCTTTTTCTGAAATGGAACTATTTAAGTAATGTATTTCCTCTTATGTTAATCTGGGAAGTTTTTATTTTTGTAAATATTCATCCATTTCACTCTAATTAATTGGCATACAGTTTGACAAAGTAAATCTGAATTATCTCTTTAATTTCCTCTTCATTAGTGGTTAATTCACCTTTTTTGTTTTTGATACTGGTAATTTGGTTATCTTCCTTCTTTTTATTTAATCAGATTAACCAAAGGTTTATCTATATTATCAAACATACAGCTTTTTGGAAGTCAAACATCAGTGCTTTCAACTGTCTAAATTTTTTACTTTAATTTGCTTTTTTTAAAAAAAATTTTGCTGTTTTATTGATTGGTGTTTCTAAAAATATGTTTTATTTGATAATTTGATAAATTGATTAATAAATATGCTATTTCATAAAATGGAAAAAGAAGATAGTAAAGGGGAAATACAGAGGGAATGATAATTGAAATCAATTTTTTGCCCCTCTATTATTTCAAAAGTATTAAAACTTTTGTGTCTAATAGGATATATATATATATATGTATATATATATATATATATACATATATATATTTATGGAGAGAGAGAGAGAGAGAGAGAGAGAGAGAGAGAGAGAGAGAGAGAGAGAGTGAGTTTGAGGTGAAAAGAAGGAAGAATCCACTGATTTCTAAGGGCCACACAGTAAATTCTATAAACATATGACCAAAGTGTTAGGGTTTTTTTTTTTTAAAATAGTGCAGCAAAAGTGCCCTCTGTCATCTTTGAATGATGCTCACTGCCTTTCCCATGACTTACATCCACTCACTTTGTATAACATTTAATCAAGTTTGATAGGCTAGATAAAGAACTCCAGAGAGTATTCACCCTCATTCTTCTATTCCCCTAGGTCAACTTGGGAAGAGGGCTAAAACATGATTCTGTGCACTAAAGATGTTTTAGAAGAATACACTGACCTCTAGAGCAAACTCGTTCCACATGACAGTGCTCATGTTAATAACAAGCTTAACATCATTAATTCCAGGGCTTTTTGTTTTGACAGCCAAGATGAATAGTTCTCATTTCTTCTTTTAAATATAGTATACCATTTCCCTCAATAAAGATTCAATCTGCAACTATAATAATGAGAGTATAGTAGTATATATGCACAGATATATATGATTATATACATTTTTATTCATATAAATACATACACACATGCATATAGGTGTTTAGTCTGATCTGCAATATGTTTAGAATGTCAATAATAACATAATTCTTTAACATGGGATTTAGAATACTATCACAATGTCATCAGATTTTACCTACTTATATAGCTCAGCATAGTCCTAGACCCTGCAGAGACATGTAGGAATCATGAGAACCTTATGAGAGTTGCACTAATGCAGACTTTTAAAACAAACAGGTTTCCAGAAGCAAGGAAATCTTACTTTTCCCTTGTGCTTTCTAAAATGCAAAAAACAACAAGCAAAAAGAAACTCTCCAAAAACATGGTTAGTATTAACCAAATACCACTTCTGGATATACAGATCCTGTGGGTATCATTCAATAATGAATAGCTAATTCTTCCTTCCTTCCTTCCTTCCTTCCTTCCTTCCTTCCTTCCTTCCTTCCTTCCTTCCTTGCTTCCTTCCTTTCCTTCCTTCTATGAATTATTGGCTGCTTAAATTTGTTTGTACTTCTATTAGAACAATCATTTATTCCAAAGACCATTTAGGCTATTTTATCAATTGCTTTGGATTTTTGATCAATGAAATTCTATCAATGTATGTTAATAAACAAATCAGAGCTCCTTTACTTAGAACATTTTTCTTAAAAAGGGTTTATTGATGCCTTTTTTTACACCAGTCATTTCCTGATATATTTACTCTTCCTCCTTGCCCCTTTGATGATATCTATCCTTGAGCATCATGATCATGATTATGATCATCAACATTCTCATCACCATCACAACAAAATAACCAATTAAAAACTAATTTTCTAGTGATGGAAACTGATAGTATGCAGTATCCATCATCCATGGCACCCCTCCCACTATACTTTGCCACTCTGTGAAGAGAAAGAATATATGCTTTATTGATTGCTCTCTGAAATTATTATTTTAATTACCTTTTGCCTTCATCTTAGTGTTGTTTTCCTTCACATAATTATTTATTGTTGTTTTTAGTCATTTCAGTCATTTCTAACTCTGAATAATCCTTTTGGTGTTTTCTTGATCAAGATACTAGAGTGACTTGCCATTTTCCTCTCCAGATAATTTTACAATGGTTTAACTGGTCTACCCCAGGTCATATAGCCGATAAGTGTCTGAGGTCAGACTTGAACCCAGGAGGATGAATTCTCCTCTCCACAGGCCTAGAACTCTATCCATGCTGCCTCCTAGCATTCAACACATCTTTATAATCACTGTCTATGTTATCCTTTGGTTCTGTTTTCTTTGCTCTGCATCTGACATGATACTTCATTAAGCAATATGATAGACTAGAAAGAACACTGATTCTAGAGTCAGAGAATATAGGTTAAAATTTCACTTTTTTTGCATGTTAGTATTTGTGTGAACTTGGGTAATTCATTTTTTTCTCCTTGGATTTCAGTTTATTCATCTTAAAAAGTGAGGATTAAGACTACATGGTCTGTAAAGTACCTTTCATCCCTAAATCTATGCTTCCATGACTTCTAGCTCTAGAAATATGATTTACTAAGATTTTTCATATTCCTCTTTAATCTTAAGATTTGTTCTTCCTTTTGACCGGGTGATATTCCATTATATCAATGAAATCTCATTTGTTCAATCACTTCTTAATAAGTGGGCACCTCTCTTCTTTCCAAGTTTACTATTGTTTTTCCCCTAACAAAAAAATGTACTGTTAAGTATATTTTGCTACACATAGTAATGCATACAAAAATCTAAGTGATATATGTCTATATCTATACTGAAATCAATATCTATATCCTACTTTAAAAATATTGTTAGAACTATGCATGACAAAGTATATTTAAAAAAGAGATGAGGATGTGAGGACCTTAATGAAAATGCTATACACCTCCAGGAAGAGAATTTATAACAGGATAACTTTTATTCTTTATGTGTTTTTCCTTGTTTTTGATTGGGCATACTTCATTTTGCAACATGACTAATATGAAAATATCCTTTGTATGATTCTATACATATAATTGAACTCACATTGCTTACCTTCCCTAAGGTGGCAGAAAGAGAATTTGGAACTCTAAACTAAAATATTTCATAATGTTAAAACATTTTAAAATATATTTTGGAAATATTTGACAAAATCACCTAAATATATATTTAAACATAAAATATGTCAGACATTTTGAAAAAAAAGAAATTCAGGTATCATCTACACAACCCATTTCTTTCTCCAGTCCATTCAAATGAAGTCAAAGAAATTAAATCAGTTAGAATTAGAATCCACTAGAGAGGACAGCTAGGTGGTGCAGTGGGTAGAGCACCAGCCCTGGAATCAGGAGCACCTGAGTTTAAATCTGACCTCAGACACTTAATAATTACCTAGCT
Source organism: Macrotis lagotis (assembly GCF_037893015.1). Classification (NCBI taxonomy): domain Eukaryota; kingdom Metazoa; phylum Chordata; class Mammalia; order Peramelemorphia; family Peramelidae; genus Macrotis; species Macrotis lagotis. Next base: position 235,355,096 of record NC_133661.1, read on the forward strand.
GTGTGGCCTTGGGCAAGCCACTTAACCCCATTGCCTTGCAAAAGCTAAAAACTAAAAAAAATACATTAGAGAAAAAAAGTCAAACAATCCTTTGGTGCAAGTTCCATAATTTATAGATTATGAAATTGAAAGACAATTTGCCCAAGTCTAAGAATAAATACAAGTCTCTTAATTTCCACTCTATTGTTCCCCCTACTGTATTGCTTCAGATACAGTATCCAACAAGGGAAAATTTGAAGACTAGATGCAGGCTGTAAAATTCAATTTATTTTATTTGAAAAGGAATTGCTTTACAATAGCATATCAGTTATATATGGATTGCTTTTCTTGTTCTTACAATACATGAAGCACAGAGAACTGACTAGACCATAAAAAATCAGTTCCACTTAGATTGAAAGGTCCAGCTCTCCATAAAAATTTACAAGACAAAAAAATGTAAACTGATTAGATCACATTTAATCAATAAGCATTTATTAAGTCCTTACTAGAACACATATAAATTGAGTATTTTATAACATGAGGCAGAATGCCTCAGAAGAACTGGATATTGTATATTTTTTTCAATTATGTAACCACGTGCAAGTAATATAATTTATTAGAGATATTCTTCATGATGCTCTTGCTACTTTTAGAAAAAGTTGTTGTGAAAAAAGTTACTTTTTTCTATTATAATCTCAAAGCATGATACAAATGAGAACTATTCTTATCCCTAATCTCTTTTTGCAGTTCTAAGTCTAAGAGTAATGACTTAGATCACTGGGATTTTTAAGATACGTGAAGGGATATAGTATTATTTATCCATCCATGTAACCTTCCTACTTCTCCAGTCATGCACATAGAAGGTGCTAAATAATATTTGATCTTCATTTTCAAAGGAGACCACAACATCAAGGAGATGATGCCATGACAAACAAATGAATTGAATTTAATTGAATGGGTGCTGTGCTAAGTCATCAGCCTTACTTTCTCCTCCAGAGATGTATGAATCCAATGGGCCAGATATGAATCAGAACAACTGGAGATGGCCCTGGATGAAAGGCAATCAGGGTTAAGTGATCTGCCCAAGGTAACATAGTAAGAGTCAAGTGTCTGAGGCCAGATTCAAACTCCTGTCCTCCTGACTCCAAGACCGGTGCTCTATCCACTGCACCACCTAACTTCACTAGTTACTGAATAAAATGTATATTGAATTTAATTTTTCAAATATTGATTAAATTCAGTAAAATATTCCATTTACTGACAAGGGAGAATTCCAACACACTTGCTTGAATAGAAATTTTTCTCTTCTAGGCTAGGTTCCAAAGCTTGTTACCCGTTTAGCTAATGACTGGAAGTAACTGATGGATCTGACAAATTCTCATTTAGACAGGTTTTTTTTTTCCAAGGAAGTTAATTTCTCTATCTTAATACCTCGTGCTTTACCTTTAAACAAACAATTAATCCCAGACTCTTTTACTCAAAGCCCAGGGTAAAGCCATTAATCGAGAGAGGACCACCTATGTGAAAGACAGTTTTATATATTTAAAGTAGTATTTAAATGATGTTCTTCACTTTCACATACCTTCTGTATTCAATTAATCATTTACCAACACTTGTCATTTCCACCCTGCAACATTTCTCAGATCCCAACTTTTCTCTCAACTTACACACCCAATATCCTTGTTCAGTACCTTTTCACCATTCACCTGGTAATAATCTCTAAACTGTTCTCTTGACCTCTAGACTCTCCTCCTCTAATCTATCATTCACAAATGAGTGACAAAATATGTATTTCTAAGCACAGATCTGACCATGTCAGTCCTCTACTTAAGAAGATCCAGTGGATTTCTTCTGCCTTGAGGATGAAATACTTTTATTTTTCTTATATGGCATTTAAAATCCTTCTAGGTATCTAAATTTTCCAACTAGCTGGTCCCCATATATGCAATGCTCCCCATTTACTCTCTGTCATCTGTGACTGATTTGGCCTACTTCCTCAAACTTGCCTCTTTGAATTCCTAACTCCCTCAAGTGTTAGTAATGTTTATCTCTTGAAAACATTTTGTTCTTATTTCTTATTTTCTATCTGCTCATATGCTGTTTACCAGAAATAAAATGTAAGTTTTTTAAAGACAGTGTGGCTTATTTTTTCCTACATGCCTACCTACCATTTAACACAGTGCTTGAAACATAATTGGATTTTAATAAATGCATTTTAAATTGAATTTTTATAGTTTCTTAGGATCATATGCTTATAACTGAGAGATAACATCAACCTGATTATAGAGGTATGTAATTTGAGATATAGAGAGGTTTAAGTTAGTAATTATCCTTTGATCTCAAAGACAACTATGGCATCAGAAAAGTGGTCAAGACTTACACATAAAGTTGATTAAAGTGTGGGGGTGGTATGTAAAGACACTATTCTCACTATCCCACATGAGCCCAGTGACCTTCATAGTAAGATCAGGATGGCTGGTGAACAAAAGAAAACTTTGAACTTTTAGAATCAGATAATTCCATATCACCAAGACTCTTCTACCTGATGGTATCATTAGTTGACAAACTTTCAGTAGTAAATACAACTAACTGTCACTCAGTGATCTATTTTGTTTAGTTCTGTGGTCATACTCCCCCTAGAACTCAAAGATTTTTGTTTCCTAGAAGTTGCACCATGGGCCACAGGAATAGATAGCACTGTTGGATTTCTGGTTGGCATTGGCATCATTTATGGTTGTAACTATTATGGTTTCTGGTAGTCTTTGAAACTTCAACTTTTGTTTTTGATTAATGAAAAAAAATTCTTGGCAAATACTGTCACTCTGGTCTGTCTTGCACAAGTTCAAGAATTTCACCTCTGATAGCACAATATGAATGTCCCTGGCTGAGCCTCTTAATCATGGTCTGACTTCCAAAGAAATAACAAAATACAACTGAGATCTTATTCCATTATTTTCAACTGGGTATTTAGGTGATTTGGATATACTTTGAACACTCTAATTTTTTCAAAGTATCAGGAGTAGAGTAGGAGGGAAAAAGACTGACCTGACCTATTAAATCCCCAAATTCAAGCATTTTAACTGTAACCACTTTAATATATGTTATTGGAGATAAAATTACATTGGCTGTTGGTACCAGACTTGTCCTTCAATGAATTGAACCCTAATTCCCTGTCATTCATGATAATAATCATACATGAGTCAACTCCAGGTCTTCTAATTCCAAATTCAACACTATTTCAAATTCACTTTTGCTTTTAGTATTGTCACACAGAACAGACTCCATGGAGCTACAACTCATTCCATAATATGCTAAATCAATTAGCTAATTTGTTGAAAGAAGAAATTTATAGATGACTATTTGGAAGGAATAAAAATGTGGCACCCCTCCCCACACACACACACTTTGAAACATGTTTTGTTCTAAAAATTAAACAATTTAAAACTTAGATTGAATCATTATGCAACTTGATTTATTCCTTTGTAGAATTTTCAAGTCAATTCATGATGCTTTGTATTATCTCTTCTGATTAGATTATTATCCCCTGTGAATTTAGGGGCTAAAATTAAGTGGTAAAAATGTCAGTCTAGGGCTCAAGTTTTAGTTTTTCATCTATTGCCTACTCACTGTGAGGTGAAGAAAACATTTAACCTCTCTGTATCTCAGTAGACTTGGAATAATTCTACCTTTTGTGCCTAACTCCAATAGCAGTTCTGAGATCCACCGAATTTCAGAATTTGAGAAGAACTTAGAGGTCATCCATTTCAATCCCTACACAATTAATTAGTACCATTTACAACAAATCGGTCACTTGATCTTTGCTTAAAGAATCCAATGGTGGAAAACACACTACTTTAAGAATTAGCTCATTTGAGTTTTAAACCACCTTAATTAATATGAATTTCTTTTCCTTATACTGAATTTTAAAAAACCCTACATATTTGTAGTATCCTGTTACCAGTCCTGGTAGTCTAGCTATCTTTAGACTAAGTAGGAAAATTTTAATCTTTCTTTAATATGAAAGAAAAAAAATAGATTTTAAAATTACTTTGAAGAAATATGAATAAATATGAGATTATTATTATAATTTATCAAATTCTCTTTAGTAGCCCTGGCTCCTACTTCATTTAATCTTTTGTTCTTCTTGAGATGTTTCAGTCATATCCAACACTCCATGATCCCATTTGAGATTTTCTTGGCAAAGATATTGAAATGGTTTGTCATTTTCTTCTCCAGCTCAGTTTACAAGCTGAGGAGCCAAGGCAAATAAGATTAAATGATTTACTCACGGTCATCCAATTAGTAATTGTCTGAGGTGAAATTTGAATTCAGTTTCTACTGATTCCAAGCTCAATGTGTTCATTATCCAATGTGCCATCTAGCTGTCTATCTCATCTAGTTCAGTGCCATGCAAAAATTAATGTGAGTTAACTGGCACACTGGACTGACTCTTGTTATTCAAATTGTTATTTATTTCCAGTTAGTTACATTTGGAATTTATCTGGATTAACATAGTATAACTAGTGTTTTTAACTTATTTTAAATCAAATGGGAGATTTTTAATAAAGATTTTTTTATAAACTTTAAAATATATGTAATCATGTTATGGCCTTGTTCTAACTGGAATAGTCACATCATCAATTTAATTCACTTCCACAAATCTTTCTTAAAACTTATATTCAGGGGCAACTAGGTGGCACAGTGGATAGAGCACCAGCCCTGGAGTCAGGAGTACCAGAGTTCAAATTCAGCTTCAGACACTTAATAATTACCTAGCTGTGTGGCCTTGGGCAAACCACTTAACCCCATTGCCTTGCAAAAAACCCAAACATATTCAAGAAGATAGGGGCACAAAGGTAGAAAACAACGGCAATAACAACAACACTGTTCCTTCCCTTTATGACTTTTAGTCCAATAGTTGGAATAAGAGGCACAAATATGACATGAAATAGATTGTGACAGAGGTAAAGGAGACAAATTGCTATAACAAATACAAGGAGAAAAAATAATTTGACTTGAGGTATCAAGAAAAAGTGCATAGGTGAACTGGCACATCAGATGGATTTTGAAGAAAAACCAACAAAAGAAAGGTATTTCTTTGAGTTACCTTTAGCTTCATTTCCTCCCTCTTACTCTTTATTAAAGAGTCCTCTTAAACCAAGTGGTTTATGAGAGTACATGTTTTTAGCTGTATTAGATGTGCATATATTTTGGAATTGCTGAAAATCTTTTAGCTTAGCACAAGAAGGCTTTCAGAATATATTCTATTAGTACCTGCATTTAGATATGTTTGACTGAAGCAACTTGGACTAAATCTATGGAACTACCATCTGGTCAAAAAAATCACAGAAATATCTTAATTGACTTAAATATCTCTTTCTTTGGGACCTTGAATTTTCACATTTCTTGACTGTCACATTTATATATATATATATATATATATATATGTTGCTTGAATTGTTTATCAGTGTCCTCAGGAGAAAAAGCGCTACTAGCTCTAAAACCGTGCTTACCTTTAATGTGTTTTTATAAAAAATGTGAACTGCAAGGAGGCTGTTTCAAGTAAGCCTTATAAATCACCTGGACTACACCACTATTGGCATGTCTTAGAGTCATTATGTATAATTGGTTAATGGTGTATTTATTCTCCCATTATTGGATCAGCTCCAGGGGTAATCACTGATGAGTTTCAAAACTCCAGGAGGATTTCAGTGCAGAGGTAAATGAATTAAAAAACAAGATAAAACTAATTACTTTTATTTAAATTCAATTTTGGGGGTAATCGTTCTGTCTTGGGGGTCTAGCTGCAGTATTCGGTAGTGATAAATTTGCTTTTCTTTGCTGACTTGAATTCTCCTAGAGCTGAGGGGGAAAAAAATCATTTGCAACAAGAAACCAAAGTAAAGTGTCTTAAACTATAATTCTTATAGCTAATTTGAGTTTTCCTCAAGACCTTTTCTCTCCTCCTCCCCCTCCCTCTCCTCCTCCCCTTTCCCCTCCTCCCCTCCTCCTCCTCCCCAGACCAGAGTAGTATTTGAATATGCTATATATTCCTTGCTTTGCCATTGCTTCACAAGGATGCCAGTGGAACACAGAATCTCTCAATATATTTATCCTCCTCAAGAATGGCTAGCTCATATTTCCTTGATGACATCCTAAGACAGTAAGAACTGAAGCATGAAACTTGGAAGTTAAATCATTCTTGTTCACTTTTCTAAAGAATTGCACAGTTTTCATTAGGAAGTTTATAATACTTATAAAGGAGGAAGAAATCAATTTATTCTTTTTTTTTTGCAAGGCAATAGGGTTAAGTGGCTTGCCCAAGGCCACACAGCTAGGTAATTATTAAGTGTCTGAGGCTGGATTTGAACTCAGATCCTCCTGACTCTAGGGCCAGTGCTCTATCCATTGTGCCACCTAGCCACCCCCAAATCAATTTATTCTTAAAAATCAATGGTTGGCCAAAGAGAATTGCAGCACACTTTACAACATAGTTATAATAGAATTCAATAACTTAATGTATTACACCTAGTATAGTTTTGAATGGTAAACTAATATTCAGGCTTTATTGAGACACACACTTTTAACAAGATTGCCAGTTAACCATTTCACCTTTCATCTCAATCAAGGTTTATCTTTCCAATGGGAACTCTCATGTTAATATTTCCCTTGAAGAAAGCTTACTCCTGACATTCCTGAGGGATTTCCCCCTGTTCTGGATCTTGAATTCTGGAGAATAGACTCTATCTGCTTCTGCTTCAATTTCTTCAAACTTTTAAATTTTACATGGATCATACTAAAGGAAAGAAACATACAAAAGAGGCCAACATACCTAGAACTCTGCTATAAATTGAAATAGTTGTAGTTTATAACTTATTTTAGAATTGGTAACCATTTTATCTGAGTAATGAAGGTCTATCTTCTACTCCTCACAGATATCAATTCCTATCATCTCAAGAGTAGCAACCAAGAGGGTCATCAGATGGAAGCAAGCTTTGGTTTTATCAGTTATTTCATTTGCTTTTCAAGCTCAGCAACAAAATAGGCGACATCAGTGAATAACCATACATTGCTGAAAGTCCATATTCTTGTATGTAAGTGTATTCATACAAAAATATTATGTACAAATATACACATAATTTTTTCTTGAATTCAAGTTAAATTTTCATTTAAGTCAAAATATTTTCCAGGGGAATAATAATTATTCTGTTAAAAAATTGATGTTGTTTCATTATCTAACAAAACAAACTTAAATGACTTGATTCTCAATTATACATGATGAAAGATTTATATTCCACTCATACAAGATAGCACTTTATAATGGACATTTAGTCATTCTTTTAACAAACTTTCATTGAGTTCCTAGCATATTTGATACTCCATATGAAGTACTTTGCAAGAACAAAATACAACATACAAATATAGATGGTCACTAATGTTATCAATCTCATTACAGTTAATACTTAAAAACACCAGACTAAAAAATGCTGTTGAAAAATAGAATCACTCTATACAATAGATTGTCTGGTAATAAGTTTCTTGTATCTTGATTTACCCAAACATAAATGGAAGCAGAATTAGAGGGGAAAAGTCAACTAATGTATATCCTGCCTATTTTTGCCATCACGAAGGCCCAAGACTCATTTTCTCTCAGAAGGAAAAAGTTTTCTTATCTCCAACTAGTTCTTTGGCCTTTGAAAATATAACTTTTTGTATTCCTAAATGGGATTGGATGATCCCTTAGAGAACATCATATACTTGACATAAATACAAGTTATCTTAGGATATAATTTAGATTAGAAAATAGCCTCTGTAAAATGCATGATTTTGACTATATTAAATTTTAAAATTTTGTACTAATAAAACAAATATAGCAAAAATTAGAAGGAAAACAGAAAGCTGTGAAACAATTTTCACAGTTAGGCATTATGATAAAGGTCTCATTTTCAAAATATACAGAGAATTGCATAAAATTTATAAGGTTACAAGTCATTCCCCAATTGATAAATGACCAAACAGTTTTCAAATGAAGAAATTGAAGCTATATACAATCATATGAAAAAATGCTTCAAATTATTATTGATTGGAGAAATGCAAATTAAAACAAATATGAGGTTCTACCTTACACCTATAGGCTTAGATGGCAAAAAGGTAAAATGAACAATGTTGTAGAGGTTGTGGGAGGAATGGGACATTAATGCATTGCTGGTGGAGTTCTGTACTGATCTGAATATTTGGATGAGCAATATAGAACTATGACCAAACAGAAATAAAACTGATTTAGCATTTCACCTAGAAATTCCAATACTTAACCTATATCCAGGAAAAAAAATAACAGGGGGAAAGATCCTACATGTTCCGAAATATTTGTAGTAGCTCTTTCTGTCATGGAAAAGAATTGGAAATTGAGGGGATGTCCATCAATTGAGGAATGACTGAACAAGTTATGGTATGTGAATACCATGGAATATTTTTGTTCTATAAGAAACCATGAATGGTCAGACTCTAGAGAAGCATGGAATGAATTACAGGAACTGATGCTGAGTGAAGGAAGCAGAATCAAGAGAACATTGTACATATGAGCAGCAACATTATAAGATGATCAATCTTGATGGATGCAGCAATTTAGAGAGCTAGGACAATCTTCGGAGACCATCCTCATCCAGAGGAAGACAAAGAAAAGAAAAGAAAGCAAACAAAAAAAAAACCCTAAAGAATCTGAATGAATGCTACACTCACTTTGTAAAAATTTCTCTAATGTATTTCTTTTCTATCTCATGGACGTCTTCCTTTTCCCTTAGTCCTGAATCCTCATATCAAAAATGCCTAATCTGTTGACATGTTAAACATAGGTTATATGTGTACAATATTCACTTGACTGTTCACTCCTGAGGGGATGGGGATGGGAAGGAAGGGTGGAAAGAAATCATGTAACTTAAAAATATGCATATGCATGTGAGTGACTGAATGTTGAAAACCTTTCATAACATATAACTAGAAAAATAGAATAAAATGTCAATTAAAAATAAAGAATATAACCCTAAAGTATTTAATCAATAGCAAAGCATAGCTTTCAAAAACATTTTTTAAATGGAAATTTTTTTAAGGAAAGGTAGATAGAAAAGTTTTACTAGCCCATATAGAAAGATGATTTTTGTTGCTTTTCTAAGCAATCAACTTCACAATAAATGAATAAATAAACATATATCTAAGTGCTTATTATGTGCCACTATTATGTGTTTAACTGGGGATACAAATATGTAAGCAAAGAAAGTTCCTGCTATAATGAGGCTTGAAATCTAATTAAAGGAAATAATACAAATAAGAATGACAGGCAGGGTGGGGAACTGAAAGCTAATGGGATAGTAAACAAGGTCACAGAGAGTAGATAGATATACCCTTTCCTGGCAAAATGACAGAGTTGATCAAATATAAAATGAGGTAGGGACAAGTCCAATTCATAGAGGCATGTATGTCATGAAATGGATAGAACTCAAGGTCAGAAACCAGGAAAACCTGAGTTAAAATTTAGCCTCAGATTTTTACTACCTATGTGACTCTAGTCTATTGATTTAATCCTTGACTTATAATTTTGCAGCTGTTGGTTTTTGCCCTCTGTTATTGAAGAAGGCCAAAATGACAGCACTATGTTTGAGACAAATTACAGCATTTCTGACTGTGAATGATCACACCAATACAAGTTCAAAATGCTCTACCACAGGTCGGACACAAATAGTTGATGGGAACACTTGGGATGCTTATTTTAAATATATATGTGTCATGTGTTTCTTCAACCTGCTTCAATGAAGCCTTCCTGATAGAGTATAGTACCCTCACTGATGAGGGCACACCATTCTGGGTGGTCTTGTGCTGCTAGTGTCTTACATGTTTTATGATCAATTCTAAGATTTTTTTAATTAATTAATTTATTTTTTCACCATATGTACTTGTACATTTTTAAGTAACAAAATTTATTTCCACTGTACCTTCCCACTCCCCTCTCCCCAGTGGTAAACAGGTTAGCATTGTGTATATATTTTTGATAAACATGTTTACAGATCAGTCATTTTTGGTATGAGAAATTAGTATTAAGGGAAGGAGAGATATGAGAAATAAGTGTCCATCAGATTTTGAAGTGTTGCTATTTTGGTTTGTATTTTGCTTTTTATTTTTGCTTTGTTTTTCTTCCTCTGGATGGGAATAATATGGTTCATAGCCAGTCCAATACAGTTGTCCCAGCTCTCTGAGCTGCTGAAAAGAGTTGCTTCCATCAAGGTTAATCACCTCACAATGTTGTTGTTAATGAGTACATTATTCCCTTGGTTCTACTCTCTTAGTTCAGCATGAAATTCTGTAAGTCATTCCATGTTTCTCTAGAGTCTGACCATTTTATGGTTTCTTATAGAAAAATAGTATTCCATAATATTCATGTACCTTAACTTGTTTAGCCATATCCCAACTGATGGGCATCCCTTCAATTTCTAATTCTTTGCTAGTACAAAAAGAGCTGCTAAGTATATTTTGGAACATGGGACTTTTCCCATTTTTTATGATTTCTTCTGGATATAGACTGAGAATTGGAATTGCTGGATCAAAGTTTATGAACAGTCTTGTTGCTCGTTGGACATAGTTCCTTATTGCTCTTCAGAATGGTTGCATCCATTCACAACTCTACCAGCAAAGCATCATTTTCCTTTTTCATCATCTTAGCAATACTAAAGTTCTTAAGAGAGACATTCAGGGTGTCCCAATATTGCTTCTTCTGACCCTTTCTGGGTGCTTGCCTTGTATGAGTTCTTCATAAAATAGTCTTTTTGGCAAGTGTACTTCTGGCATTCTGACAATGTGTCCAGTCCATTGCAGTTGAAATCTCTGAAGTAATATTGGATTGCTAGGCAATTTAGCTCAAGAAAGGATCTCAGTATCTGTTATCTTCTCCTGCCAGATGATCTTCAGAATCTTCCTAAGACAATTTAAATGGAAGCAATTCAGTTTCCTGACATAGTGCAGGTAGTCTGTCCTGGTTTCACAGGCATATAACAATGAGGTCAGCAAAATGGTTCTGTAGACGTTCAATTCAGTATTTAATTTAATACTTCTTGTCTCCCACATTTCTTTTTGAATCCTCCAAATACTGAGCTAGCTCTGGCTATGTGTGTCAACTTCATTGTTGATCTGTACCTCTCTGGAAAGGATACTGTCAGGGTAAGAGAATTTGTCTACAGTCCTCAAAACTTCTCCATTTGCTGTAATCAAGGATTACACATATGGATGGTGTAATGCTCCCTGGTGGAGCACCTGTGTTTTTTGATAGACAAGCATTAACTCAAGCAGTAGAAAATCCAGTGATACTTTGTTGCATCTCTGTTTGAGAGGGTTGCTTTGAGAACACAGCCATCTGCAAACAGAAGATCATGCACCAATACTCTCTCCACTTTGGTTTTGGCTTGTAGCCTTTTCAAGTTGAAAAATTTGCCATCACTGAGGAAGCTGACCTTGAGATCATGTTCATCCTCATTGAAGGCATTTGATAACATGACTGAAAACATTATGCCAAAAAGCATGGAAGTAAGGACACATCTTTTTTTCACTCCATTAGCGAAATCTCAAGAGCATCATCCACCATTCAGAACCCAGGCATGTACACTGTTATGAAATTTCCTTATAATACTGATGAATTTCTCTGGGAAACCAAATTTTGACATAATTTTCCATAAATCCTCATGACTCATGGCATCAAAAGCCTTGATCAAATGTACAAATGTTGTATACAGATTTCTGTTCTTTTCTTGGCATTTTTTCCTAGAGTTGTTGGGGAGCAAACACCATATCAACTGTTTCTTGACCCTTTCTGAAGTTACACTGACTCTCTCAGGGAGGTGATCAGCTACCAGAAGGATCAGTCTATTGAGAAGGACTCTGAACTTACCAGCAATGTCTAAAAAAGTAATAGTCCTGTGATTTCATGGGACAATCTATTCCCTATACCTATAGAGATGCACAACGGAGGCAACCTTGAATTCTTGGGGATGACCTCTTCATGTCTCTAACTTGGACAATTTCAGTCAGGTTTTGAATGAGCAATGGACCCTCACTTTGTATATATCTCAGTGGGAATAGAATCAATACTAGGTGCTTTGCCACTTGAAAGGACCCCATTGGCATTCAAAATCTCTTCTTCAGTTGGAACTTCAGCTAGGGACTTATTGATTTTAATGTGAGGTAAACAGTCAATAATTTCTACATTGATTGATGATGGTCTGTTAAGAACATTATGGAAATGTTCAGACCATCTTTCTAGGATCATGGCTCAATTGTTAACCATTGTGAATTCATCACTGTAGATATTTGGTCCATAAATAGACTTAAGGCCATCATAAAAGCACTTTGCTTTATTACTATCTGCATAAAATTGAATTTCATCTGCCTTCTTGCTGAGTCAAGAGGCCTCTAACTCTCTAAGCTTTGTTTGTACTTTCCTTTTGGAGGTTTGGGGGGAGTGTCCAGGAAATGCTGCCTTCCTGCTGCCATCTTGGCTCCACCCTATACTTTTTGATGAAATTACATGCTACCTTCTTAGAAATGGATAAGCTATTCTGCTGGTAAACCCTATGGAGTTCTTGTTTTTCATTTAGCAGCTTCTGTATTTCCCAAAAAATTTCATCAAATCAGTCTTGATGTTTGCCTTTCATACTGAACTGAAAATCCTGTATTTTTCTAAGCTTTGATTGCACTTTATTTTTTTCTAGAATTAAATGCAACCTTGCATATAGAGATGAAAGAACTCTCCTTCTGGTAAACCCTGTGCACATCTTGTTTTTCATTTAGAAGCTTCCAAATCTTCCCATAATTTCTGTCAAACCATTCTTGACTGAGAAGAGCAAATGTAGAGCAAATCTCTGAAAGCTCCCCATTCCTTTCTACTTCACTATAGCCAATTCCGTACTGACTCAACTTTCTCTCCAAGTTAACAACAAACTATTCCTGCTTAGAGAGTAACTCTATGTTGACATGAAGTCTTCTGGGCAATTTAATTCTTTGGGCAGCTAGGTGGTATAATGAATTGAGCACCAACCCTGGAATGAGGATGAACTGAGTTCAAATTTGACTTCAAAAAGCTGACACTTATTAGCTGAGTAGCTTTGGGAAAGTCAATTCTCCTGATAGTCTTACATCCAACAAAACCTACATCATTTTTACCATGCTCCCCTTCACTGCAACCACTCCAAAAAAAAATATGTATCCTTGCCATCTCTACTTATCTTCATTCATATCTGGCCACTGGAGGAAAAAAAGAGAATGGTGACTTATTACAACATGACTTCATACAAATACAATTGATTTCCTTGTCATATCATTACCTGCCTGATGGCATGATATTTTTTGAGAACAAAGGAAAAGCATCATCATCCTTTCTTCTGGTAGTCATTTTGCTTTGGGATGATCACTTTTGTAGAAGAAGATAATTCTGGAGCTACCTTTTCTAGCCCCTTCCTCACACCAGGAAGTGAGCAGCTCAATTCTTAAAATGTTTCTCAGACACCCAGAAGCCTGAATTCCTGGAAGAATTGCTTCTTCCAGTGAAAAGACCATCCTATAGTTTGGATCACCTGTGTGCAGGATTGTGACTACAGCTCCCAGTGTGGCAACCTCCTGCTGCACATCACTTGCCTATCATCACAGGAGTTAAAGTGAAGTCAAAATGGGAAAATGGCATGGGTAATGTCTTTTGATTTAAGTGTAAATTAGATTTAAGTGAGGCAGAGTTGCACAAAGATGTCAGTCTCTAAGTCTTCCAGAGTCATCACAGTTCAGTGACAGGACAAAGGTCAAGGTAACTGATGATGACTCAAGATGCAGTAGATGACCTTGGTGTCCTTGATGTACTCCCCAGCATCTGCTTCACCTGCATTCTTAGCCATTCTTCCATTCTATCAGGGGAAGTATTTACATGTTTGGGGTAGATACCCTGCCAACTCAGTGATGGGTTTGAGACCTCCAGTTGCCCTCAAAGTGGTTTTTCCAATCTGCCAAAATGGTTCACTTGAGTGTGACTGTCATGCATGCCACAGCTTCTTGGAGCCAGAGGTGAGAATTAAATAAATCAGGCAGATATCAAAGGTGGAAAGTAGCCCTCACTGCAGTGGTATAGACTTACATGATCACACACTATGCTCCAATCTAGAGAATAATAAAGAGACAATGCATCATGCTTTAGGTGATATTTTAAGGTCTCTGATGTCTTTTAATGATGCCAGGAGTCTTTTAAGCACCTGCTGGACCTAGTTTCCTACATTCTTTTAAACTCTATTAGACTGTTCTTAATGTTTCTATTAGATTTTCCTCCACATGATAATGTTTTTCTGGATACTGTAGACCCTGAGTCTAATGTATGAGAAAAGGACCAGTAATAGAAGATGAAAGAAAGAAAGAAAGAAAGAAAGACAGACAGAAAGAAAGACAGAAAGAAAGACAGAAAGAAAGAAGGAAAGAAAGAAAGAAAGAAAGGAGAGGAGGTAGAGAGGGAGGGAGGAAAGAAAGAAAGAAAAATGAAAGACAGAAAGAACAAAAGAATGAAAGAATGAAAGAAAGAAACAAAGAAACAAAGAAAGAAAGGAGGAAAGAAGCAAGCAAAGAAAGGAGAAGAGGTAGGGAGGGAGGAAAGAAAGAAAGAAAAAAGAAAGAAAGAGAAAGGAATGAAGGAAGGAAGGAAGGCAGGAAGGAAGGAAAGAAGGAAGGATAAGGGAGAATGAAAGAAAGAAGGAAAGAAGAAAAAAAGAAATACAAAAACAGGAAGCAACATTGTTTCAGACAATGTCTTACCTAGGAAACTTTGCACATATGAGTCAGTCTGTTAGGGAAAAGTAGTACTCCCTTTTACCAGAAACACTCAAAATCTTAAAGTTTATTTATTACAGAAAGAAATCAGGTACCTGAGATTCAAGTACTGATTTCCTTTTTTTTGGCAGCATACTAGTCTTCACAGAATTTTGATTCTTTCTTTTCAGGCACCAAGAATTCTCTTGATTTTCAAGATGATATTAGTGTGGCAACCATGTCTTAGATTGAGCATGGATGAAAGCAAAACTTGTGGTTTGCAGTTTTGATCAATGAATTAGGATTTCCAATCATATGAAGTGAGTGAGGATAGAAATGTTACTAATGCAATTTTTGAGACTAGTCTAGCCAAGAACAATAATCAACATACATAAAAACTTTTTGTTTCCTCAGAGACCAAAATAATAGAAAAGAGATTGCATATTTAACTTTAAGGAATGTTTTGTACTTTGAGACTTACTACATCTTTTAGTAACTACCTTTTGTAACAGTTAACTGATGCTAATTTATTTTCAATAATATCAGGAAAATATTGTCTATTTACATTATACTGAGGAGATTTTAACTGACATCGGTCACAGATACCAGGAAAAAACCTTGAACAATGAGAGCTTACCATTATTTAGCCTTCTGTTACATTAAAAAGAAGACATTTCTACCTGAAAGTCAATAAAAAGCTTCTCTTTCTTATTCCATCAGAGTTATGTTTATTATCTCATCTTTCCAGTAAAAGATTCTCAACTTCAAAACTATCAGTAATAATGGTAAACATATCATTATTTTTAATAATGATGATGAGGTTATTATTGATAATGGCCAACATTTGTAAAGTACAAAATATAAACTTGTATGTATACACACACATATTTGCATATAATTACTCATAGACATTTATACATGTTTACTTACATATATGAAGATAGGTAGGTGGCTCAGTGGATAAAGTACTGGGTTTGGAGTCAAGAAGACCTGAGTTCAAATTTGGTCTTATTCACTTACTAACTGTGCTACCCTGGGCAAGTCAGTTAACATATGCTTGCTTTATTCTACTGGAAAAGAAATGACAAATCATTGTAGTATCTTTGCCATGAACATCCCAAACAGTGAAGCAAAAAGTCAGAAACAACTAAATCACTCAACAAGAAAATACGCATAGGGGCAGCTAAGTGGAGCACTGGCCCTGGAGTTAGGAATACCTGAGTTCAAATCTGACCTCAGACACTTAATAATTACCTAGTTGTGTGGCCTTGGGCAAGCCACTTAACCCCATTGCCTTGCAAAAACTAAAAAAAAAAAGAAAGAAAATAGGTATATCTATATCTAGATATATATAGTTTATATATATTTATATTCATATATGATTTTATACATTTACATAAACATACATACCAATGTATGCACATAAAATATGCTATCACATGTGTAAAGCATAATGCCACATATACATATATTATATATGATTTGCTTACTTTTTTAATTTCTGTGACAATCATGAATTTATCATGTGTAAGCCCAGGTTTCTGAGAAGATCATATCTTTGAGGACCAAACCAAAATTATCAATCAGTTGCCTTTTCAATAAGAAAAACAAAAAACAAAAATTAAATCTACATTTTGAAAAGAAATTTTTAACTCTTTTCATCTGTCAAATTGCATTTTGCTAAGCATATTATATATTGATTTATTCTTAGAAATACTTTTATTGATTTCTTTTGCTTTTAAATCACAGGCATTTTTGGTAATGCTTCCTCCTTATCTCTAAATTGCACCTGCCTTAGCAATAAAGATTAAAAATTAAATAAAAACTCTCAAACCAGGGACTACCACTAACAAGGTGCACTTTTTTGCATATCAGTCTTTTTTTCAATTTGATTAGATATATTAATGTAAAAATTTCAGTGAATAATTGTTTTTAAATGATATGATATGAAATGATACGATATATCATATGAGATGATAAAATCTCTATCCAATTCTTGGAGGGTTGGGTTAGTATTGATAATTCATTACTGAGAAAGGAACAGAATATTACATGTGTCTAATTCCCATATGTATTACAAATTCTTATAATCATTATAATAAATATGGCAAATAATCAGAAACAACTCAATCCTCTTTACTTATACATTACATTTTCTTGAGAACTCTAAGACAAATAATAGCTTTCCTTACAAGAAAAGGTAATGGTAAATGATATTTCCTACTGTGAATAATGGAGTTTAATCTCTTTTATATAATATATTAATTATATTATAATATATTATATTACATTATATTATATTATATTATATTATATTATATTATAATATATTATATTACATTATATTATATTATATTGTATTATATCTATCATATCTTATTATGTCACATCATATCATATTATATAATATTAATTATATCATATTACATTATATTATATCATATCATATCATGTCATATTATATTTATTATATTATATTATTCCCCTCCAAAAATCACAAAACCTTCTTTAACAATAGCAAAATTTATTGTTATTTAAATTCCAAAGTTCAAACTATGAATGACAGATCTATGAATGTTAAATTATTTCCTGTTTAGAATGTTTTTGTTTTAACTTTAAGAATGGGGGGGGGTTGGAAGTAAATTACTCCATAAGAATATTATGTTAGATTTCAGGGGAGGGGGAAACAACTGTGAATTGAACCTTATTTTATTCACACACTTGTATTTGTACACAGTATTTATGTATAAATATTTGACTAGATTTGTAGCCAAAGTAAAGTTTCTAAACTAACTGACATTTTCTGAGTACACCTTCAAGGCACCTGTTAGATGTTCTAATTCTCACAAATACTATTGAGGAAGCATTAAAATGGAAAATGATTCTTATAACACATGGCCTAGAATGTTTATAGTACCAATTAAAATTAACAAACCTTGGAATGACTTGCTATGCTTTGAAATCTTTGCTTTTTAAGTACTTTATATCTTATAATCTGAAAGTTGGAAGAGCTATCAGAGATAGTTTTCAACAATGCTGTCTTTTTAGAAATGAGTTGAATTTCTCATGGTCACACAACAAGAAAAAAGATAGAAATGGTTCTCCAATCCATATGTTATAACTAAGTAAGTCCACTGTTCTTTCAATTATATGAGTTCAAAAATCTTCCATGCTGCCTGTTCTCCAAACTTGATTTATATTTTTTCCTAAGGTTATTAATTCTGGAACAGTTTCAGAAGAGTAGAAAGTGAAAAAGAATATGATAGAGGCAATATATTCAATTATTAAGACAGGGGCCACTTTAGTATCCACACATTCACTTATAGCTATGTCATTATTTAATATTCAAATATTAAATTGCTCCAATATTCATGTCATTACTTAATATTCCCTATCAGGAAGATCAATGTATTTATGAAAAAAAAATTAAATTTCTATTATAAAAGAAATTTATACACATAAGATATCCTCTGTGCTTTGAGTATGTATCAAAATTTGAAATTATTAACTAAGTTTGGGTTTATACTAAAAGTATAAAATACAGAAATACATATGAACTTCATACATTATTATTTACTGATAGGAAATATTTTAATAAGGCCAGCATACTGGATTAAAATCAATTATTAGATTTCATCATTAACATAAATATATCACTAATTTCAAGTTAACTGAATAATTTTCTTTAGTTAAAAAATTAATCAGTGTTTCAATATACATATTGAAATATTATCTGTCATTCTATCTGTCAGTAACTATGTTAGGTAAATAGACACTACCTCAGGATTTCAGGGATTATGTGATTGCAGGTTGCAGGAATTGCCATTGGATGGCATTATCTGACACTTGGACAATTGTAACATAACACTTAGGCTTTCCTATCATCTCCAAAACTTCATAATTGTAGGACATTTTAGTGGATGGACATTCAATGAAATTCAGACCCCAAAAGAATCCACAATATAATGTACTGGACAAGAGGTCATTTAGTCTTTGCTAGAAACTCTCCAATCAAAGAGACTCCACTATCTCCTGAGGCAACAATTTCCCTTTTTGGATTCCCTTAATTAATTTAGAATCAGTCAATCAATGAGAATTTATTAAATGTGTACTCAATTTCCAGGAACTGTTCCATGTCATGATGATATAAGTACAAAAGTGAAAAAAGATTCTTGATCTCAAAGAACTTACACTCTGGTAATGAGACTGCAGCATATTTACAGATATTTAAATATAGGATAGAACAAAAACAACAACAAAAGAAAAGATACAGTCAAGAAGCAGTCACTAATATCTGAAGGAATCAAAAAAGACTTCTTGAGGAAGTTAGTGGGATTGATGGAGTTTTTCCTTACATCACAACTTAATTTGACTCTTTGAAACATTTATATACTTTTTGGTCAAATAAATGAATTATATTCTTTCTTTCATATGCCAATTTTTTCAGTAGTTGAATACAGTTATCATATCTCTCCCGAATATTCTTTATTCCAGGTTCAGTATTCCCAGTTTCTTCAACAGATATGTAATGAACTCAGTTTCCTTCATTGTCTTAGTCAGGGACATGCACTTTACATTAGTTTGTCAGAGGTATTTGTTAAATTTTCATTTTAAGCAATTACACCTCAAATCATAATAGGTCCTTTTATTTATTGTTTTGCTAAATATTTGGATTTAAGAAAGTCTTGGAAAAATGTTGACAATGCTAATTAAAACTAAAAAAAATGTGTTCCCAGTGTATATTTCTTCCATCCTCCTAAAGTAATCACATTCTTAGTTCTAGTTCCCATCCTCTTCACTCTTACTAACTTAGTAATGTAATATGCACAAGTGAATATAATATTCCAGATGATTTCAAGGCTCATGAGCCTATCTACACCTTTTTCTTGGAATCTGTCTTTCATAATGAAAAAAAAATTGAATTTCTTTCTTTGTTTCATTTCTCACTGTTGACTTATATTGATCTTGTAATCCCCTAGAGTCCCCTTCTCTCTCAATTGCTATCTAATCACATTTCCTTAATTTCTACTTTGGAAGTTGCAAAAACAAAAACAAAACCCTAAAAAAATCATCTTGATTTTTGGTCGTATATCTTCTAACTTTGCATTATCAACAAATTTGATAGGGACACATTCTATTCCTTTATCTAGTACATTAATAAATATGTCAGAAATCGCAAGCTCAGCCTCTGGGGCTTGGACATTTCTGCTGTTGCTCAAATTGACAAAGGACCTTTAATAACCATTCTGTTGGTTTAGTCTTTCAAATACACACAATTTCCATGAATATTACTATCCTCTAGACCACATCTCTGCTTTTGTCATAATAAATTACAGATAAATTTATAAAATGTTTTGGTAAAATGAAAGCAAAGGAGCATTTTTACTGATCTTTCAGTCTATTAAAGCTACCAAAAAAGTAAATAAGTTTAACCTGGTATAAACCATTTTGGGGATGCTATGTTGACTTTATGATGAGGGCTTCCTTTCCCAGATGTTTACTTTCCATTCTTGTTAATTAGAAGGATCATACTTTAAAACAAAATAAAATATTGATAAACTGTTGAAATCACATGTATAATTTAATTCAATGTTTTACTATGAGAGAAAATTACACTGGACATTATGACATTGATGATTGACCTGTCTCAAAATATGATATTCTTGTTTTATTCAGTGTTTTGCTCTAATCCAGAGTTTTTCAAACTGTTTTGTTGAAAACTGAGCAATTCAAAATTTTATCTTATGTTGATCTACATGTCTGCTATACACCAATGAAAGTTCATTTTTTCAATGCTTGCTGATATGTGTGTGTGTGTGTGTGTGTGTGCTCCTCATGCTCAACATGTCCTTTTGGGATAGACAGGCAGGGAAAAATATTTCTTGTGATGAAACTGATGATTATGAGGATGATTGTGATGATAAGAGATCCACCAAAATATTTTTCTGTCTATCCACTCCTGATCTGTCCAACTATCCATGTGTTTCTCTGTCTCTCTTCTTTCTACATAATGGATAAATGCTGGAGTTTACAATTTACCACAGACCTTTATTGGCTTTTTGATGGTGGTCTGTGTCTTTATTTCTTCATCTATAAATAAGTAATTTAAAGGTCTGTTTTGAGGATCAAATGAGCTAACATGTAAACCACTTTGCAAATCTTAAAGCACTGCATATATTAGTTTGATAATTTTAATTATTTTGTTTTTGCACAATTAATTTATTTTGTTTTTCTTTTCCACAAAATTGTCTGAAGCTGTATATCCATGGCTATTTGTATGACTTCAGAAGTTAAGGAGATAGTTTTTGGTTTTGGTTGTTTGTTGTTGTTGTTGTTGTTGTATTTAATTTTGAGGCCTTGCATTATTACATAGGTTCTGGCAATCTTATCTCTGAATACAGAAGCCTATCCCGTTGTGTGAAATCTCTACCAATCATTTTTCTTAAATAAAGAAAAATATTTTCTGATCCAACTTCAACAGCACAGCAAGCAGAAACGTGCTCTTCCTGCTCCCACCTTCTGGAAACAGACCCCATCCCTAGCAAACTCTAGTGCCTAACACATAGTAGGCATTTCATCAGTGTAGATCCTTGAATCCTGAGATTTCAATTCAACAACCAATGACTGAACTCTTGACCTTCTGCTGCTTTATAATCTTCTCAACACATCATATGTTTCCTCATTACAATCCTGGATCTAATAAAGGCAGCTTTATGTCAGCTCTTTCATTTTGTTTTCTTGAGGAGGTATCTGAGTAATAGGGTCTTGTAAATAGGTGAAGAATCATTGACCAGTTTCCCCCCACCACCACTAAAAAAAAAAAATCAAGGGAGTCCAGGAGTGAACTTCTGGCATGTGTTTAGGTGGTGTTTGTTTTGACTGTCTGATGGCTGCATACCAGCCTGGGGGAGTCACAAATGTCATTGGTGTGCTACGGTATAATTTTCCTGCCGTTCCAAAGACTCTTCTGTGTTAATCTATCCGGCATGTCTGGCAACTTTCAAAACAGAAGTGAAAGGCAATTCTGCAGAGCAGCTAAAAAAAAGATTCAAAGGCCCCATCAGTCTTTGTAAGGACAGAGAAAATTACCAGTGTGCAGTTGGTCTTTTTCATTATTGAGAACATACAGCAGCTCAGTTTCCACCAGGGCTAATTGATTTTCACAGCTGGTGCATGAAAGTCTAAAGATGATATGAAACTTGAAAGGCCCCTTTGTCCAGACCCTGAAGCTTATGGTATCTGCAGGGCCTTGAAATTTGGGCTGGAATGAGAGATGCCAACATCCGCAGAAACAACATGGGACACCAACAGGCAAAAGATACTTGCTCATTTCGTGCACAGTGTGTGAAGGTTATGGCCTGCCATATGGTATCCCTTTAAATTCATTATTTTCCCCCTTTTAAATTAATTAGCATTGTGTTACCAGGGGTGAAATCAGACCTTGCCACATAACATAATCCCCTACTTCATAGACCACAATAGTTTGCATATTTGCTTGTCTTTCCTACAGGTAGAAAGTCTAAAAGGTATTGTCAGTTTGATAGAAGGGGCGTAATAAAATTAAAGCAACAGTCAATAATCAATAGTCAATAAACATTTATTAAGCTCCTGCTATATGCCCATCACTGTGCTAAGCACTAGGGATATAAAAGGAGGCAAAAAAGAGTTTCTACCCTCAAAGATCTCTCAATCTAAAGGAGAAGACAATAAGGAAATACCTATAAACAAGCTGTAGACAGAATAAATTATTAAATGAGGGAAGACACTAGAATGAAGATAAGCTGAAAAGACTTCCTGTAGGGAATTCTAGTTGGAACTTGATTGATTGATGTCTGTTCTTCATTCTGGAAGACCATGATATATCTTCCTTCCTTCCTTCCTTCCTTCCTTCTTTCTTGTCTTTCTGTCTTTCTTTCCTTCTTCTCTCTCTCTCTCTCTCTCTCTCTCTCTCTCTCTCTCTCTCTCTCTCTCTCTCTCTCTCCCCCCCCCCCCAATCTCTCTCCCCCTTTCACATAGCCACCAGGTCAGATTTCTTGTTCAAGTTCAAATCACTCTGGCTTTCCTTGATTGGCCAACAATGGGTCTCAGGCTAAATGGAGTTCAAGAGATAATGCCATATCAAGTGAGTTGGATTTAAGTGAAGGAGAGCTCCGAAGTCACCTGCCTCAGTTTATTCTCCAGAGTCATCTGGGTCCAGTGGCTAGATATGTATCAGGAGATGAACTTGGATGCAGTGGGTGACCTTGACCTTTGAAAGCTAGGTCTTTCCCAGGTCACAGTGTGACTGAGACAGTGCCTATCTAATGATTAAGATAAGGTAAGAAAGAAATGAGAAAAAGAGACCAAAGAATGATCACTTCAAAAAAAAAAATATGGGGCAGCTAGGTGGTGCAGTGGATAGAGCACAGGCCCTGGAATCAGGAGTACCTGAGTTAAAATGTGACCTCAGACACTTAATAATTACCTAGCTGCATGGCTTTGGGCAAGCCACTTAACCCCATTTGCCTTGTTAAAAAAACCCTAAAAAAAATAATTAAATTGGGAGGGTAAGACACTCAGAAAGAGAAGAAACAGAAAGACTCTTTTACATAGTTCAAAAGAAGAAAGAAAATATCAATCTGGGTGGAATAAGATCTTCAGAAACAGAAGCATTTGCTATTTATCACTCTAAACCAATCAGGGCCCAAACCAAGACCAAGAGGATTTAGCCTGAGACCCATTGTTGGCCAATCAAGGAAAGCCAGAGTGATTTGAACTTGAACAAGAAATCTGACCTGGTGGCTATGTGAAAGGGGGAGAGAGATTGGGGGGGGGGGGGGAGAGAGAGAGAGAGAGAGAGAGAGAGAGAGAGAGAGAGAGAGAGAGAGAGAGAGAGAAGAAGGAAAGAAAGACAGAAAGACAAGAAAGAAGGAAGGAAGGAAGGAAGGAAGGAAGGAAGGAAGGAAGGAAGGAAGGAAGGAAGAAGGGAGGGAAAGAGGGAGGGAGGGAGAGAGAGAGAGGGAGAAGGAGGAAGAAAAGATGTTTAGCCTAACTTGACTGCAGAGGAGCTTTCTCTTATTGCTCACAGAACTTGATGCTTGTCTGGAATGTGTTACAGATATGGTAGGAAATGCCTTGAAAAAGAGAAATGGATTATCTAATTTGTAGAATAGCAAGGAATCAGTTTCCCTAGATCAAAGAATATGTGAGGATGTGACAGAAAGTTGTGGGAAAAAGTTGTAAAGATAGGAGGAAGTCTAGATTATAAAGATTTTTGAGAGCCAAACAATAATCATGTATATCATGCTTCTTTATAAAAATTATTTCCTTTTGATCCTCACATCCACCCCATGAATTGGATACTATAGATATTGGTCCTATTATATATCTGTATCTACGAATATAGATGGAAATATATGAAACTGAAGCACAGGGGATTTGTGTCCTGCCTATGATAGCTTAACTTTTTTGTATGCCAGAGGTGGGATTGGAATCTAGGTGCTTTGAACTCCAAATTCACTCTATGATGCCAAATTCTCGAAAGTTGTCAAAGTAGCTTCTCCACTATGAGAGCATTTTTTAAACCAATCAACTGTATTGTTTGCATATATATAATCAGGACATAAACTGGTCTCTATGTCCTTTTATCAGAAAGGAAAAAAGTGATCAAACTACCCAAGTTCAAAAGTCCTTAGACTAGGCCACATAGACAATATTCCTTAACAGAACATAATATCTTTTATGGATAAAACACTGGAATTGAAATCAGGAAATCCAGGGTTCAAGTCTCACTTCAAATACTATTATATTTAACTATGTCAGGGTTACTTAAACTATGTAAAACTCAATTCTCTCATCTGTAAACTTAGAATAATAATATTCAGAGTAATTACCTCAGTAGTTTGTGATGCAAATCTAATATTATAATGTCTGTAAAATACTTTTCATATGTGGAAGTGCTCTAAAAGTACCAGTTATTATTATTATTAGCTTTTATTCTCCATAATTTCTTCCATTGGTAATTTTATCAAATAATTATTGGAAATCTACCACATGCATAATTCATATAACAACCATTTCATTCAATTGCCAAATGTGAATGGAATCTGTTATATAAAGGATACTATGGCAAACAGAAAAGAATATATAAAAGTGAAGAGAACACATTCCATAACATTAACAATCTCACAGCTCACATTTTATTTGAGAAGATAAAACATTCAAAAATAAATATGCCAAGAAGAATGGGGAAAAATTCTATAGGAGAAGAATATCTGAAACATTTTGGAAACACCTAGAAAAATGGAATTTGGGAGTCATTCTAAGAGCCTGCTCTAGAGCCAGAGGGCATAGTTAACAATCTTCAGTGATGTTTATTGTGACCTATTGTATGTCACTTAACCTTCCTGAGATTTAGTTCTTTTATCTGTCAAGTGAGATAGTTAGATTACATGATCTCTGAGGTACCTAATATATCCTATGTCAAATTTGAGGAATATGTTACATCATATCCCATTTTATTAACTAGCGATAGTCATCTCTTACTAAAACCCTTCCAAGTCAATTCTCCAAGATTTTTCCTTTTCTATTTCTCTCCCCGCCTTCCATCCAAGACTGTTTCATTCCTTAGAGATACGGCAGAATCGAAAAATTATTAAATTTTTAAATGCTACTCTACATTTTTTTTGTTTTATTGTCAAAATTGTCATAAACTCACAATCCCCAGAATGCAAAAGTCTCAGTGAAATCAACAACATTTGAAACATGTGTCACAATGGACAATGAAAGGAGATGGAAAATATTGTCCAAACTATGCCATATGGATGGATTAATAGGCCATTGAGTTAGTGCATCAATGCATATTTTGGGCAGATGCTGAAAATGAGCAGTAAGTTTAGACCAGATTTGAGTAGGAGGAGGTTGGGAAATTATGCAGCATTTTCCATAATCACAAACAGCAATTTGAAGTAAAAGTCTTTTTTAACACTACTGTTCTCCTGGAAATGGCAAATGCCTGGAGTACTATGATCAAAGGAGAATAAAAAATCAACTACTAACTCAAAGGGCAAAGGAAAAAAATCATGGTGGACATAAATTGGACATAATATCTTTCTGACAATAACCTAAATATGAGATGTTATATGATAATCAGCATACATAAAACTGAAGAAAGACCTAGGTTTTTCTGTCATGCATTAAGAATGAGAAATAATAGGCAGACAGTGGTTTCCATGACTTTTAAAAAATAACGCTTTAAAATTTTCAAACTGAAGCCCATCAGTTGTTAGCCTATAAATGACTATAATCTATGATGATATTTTGTAATAATGTATCATTTAATCCAATGAATCTCTATCATTGCAAAATTATATCTAAAGAAACTTTCCTAAGACCTGACTGGTTCACTGACTCTACTGGGAATATGAATTTTGTCTGAAATATGCCCACAATTTTTAAATTGTATTTTTATAGGGTTTTTACATTTAAATATTTTACTCATAATAAATGTCATTTCTATAGTTGTTTAAGGCAAATGAAATCAATATTCTTACACTAATTGGAAATTGTTTATGAATGCTCCCATTCTCCCCACCCCACGACTCCTCCAGTGTACCTATTGATTACTATTTGTCCTATGAAGTCAAACTCAGGTACTGAGATATTTCAAAGTTTTAAAAATGCCATTTGTTTTTTGTCTAAATAAATTTCCTCAGTTTGCTACATTACTTTGTTGATTTTGAATTGAATTGTCTTTTGACTCTTTTCCAGGAATATACAACTCATATATACACATATGAATGTGGGTTCCCTAATACTATACATACATGTACATGTATACACATATTTATTTTTATGTTTGTATGTGCATATATTAGTAGCAGTAGTGAATAACTAAGTATTCCGAATAGAATATGACTTTCAAATTATTTCATGGGTAATACTATAATTAGTAAATTACCAATACATTAGTTTTATAAGAATAAATGGAGATAGTGACTAGACCTGTGATTTCATTGGCATAAGAAACACACTGTATTAATGCTTATTGTTTGACAAGTTTTAAATAATTCCTTAGAAAAATGAAAATTAAATGTCTTGCCAAAGATCCCATAACCAGTATGTATTCAAGACAAATCTGAAACCCAAGTCATCGTGATTCCATGGCTGATCTTCTATTCACTATACCAAGATTTTCACAATTTAAAATAAAAAACAAATTAATAAAATGATTAAATAAAGAAATCATAAATGCTATCTTTAATTTGAAGAATTTGTATGTGGAATGAAGGTTATCCTTATTCTGCTTATCTTTAGAAACATCCACTTTCCTAGATATTCTTAATGAGTTAAAACCAATCTATAATACAGTCTTAGAGAGATTAAATGACTTTCTCATAATCAAGCATCTAGTAAATGTTAGAGACATGTTTGAACCAAGGTCATGATAACTTCAAATTCAAAACAATCTGCCACACTATTTGTTTTTGGTCAGGATAGAACCATATAAAAGTAGGCTGAACTTAAGGTCAGAAGAGCTGAGCCATTTATCTTCTCTGAGTGCTTCTTCCCTCCTAGGTAAAATGGAGAAACTGATACTTGTGTAATATTACTTGGGTAATCTTGTGTTGATTAAATCAAAGACGATATATTTGCAGATATGTTATATAGTCACAAATGGTTTCATATTTATATATATTCATATGTATATGTATTATATATAGTATATATTTAAGTCATTTTCATTACTGTAGTTGTAAAGATCATAAAATCAAAAAATTTTATTAATTATAATAGCCTCAAATCTAGTGTCTAAACATGATTCCTTTTTCTACAATATGCTTTCATTATTTTTCATTATTATGTATCCAATATCCTTCTAAAATATACTCGTCTATATAGACCCATTACTTTGTCTGCCCTGGAGAATTTTTGTATTGTTCATATCAATTTTTCATTAGTAAATATAGTATTTTTATCTTCCTACTTTTCCCATATTTGTAATTTGAATAGCTATGAAAATTTTAGTATCAAGCTGAAAATCACTAGCAAAGGTGACTGATTGATTATAGCCATGATATTGGGTTATGATTCAAGTGGGTTACCTCATACAAATTAAAGTAAGCCCTAAGATAAATAGCTGGGCCTTCCCTTGCCTTCTGGATACCTGGAATTATAGCTTCTAACTGCCATTTTTAAGGCATCTCACTCAAAGAAAATCTGTCCATCAATTTATTTTCTAGTGATGCTTCAGTACAAAGGTTAGTTTTCCATATATTTTCCCTCATTCAGTCATCATGTATTTCATCATCATTAGTACCATCAACCTTGCTATTATATATTTTCACCTACCAAATACCCAGCAAGATGCAACCTGGTACCTTGTATTATACATAAGAAGTACACTATCTTTCATAATTTAATAGCTTAAAATTACTATTCTTCAAAAATCAGACCTAAAAATTCCTTGAAAATTCAATAAGTTAAGCTGTACTATAATCAGACCACCATCACAGAATTTTTTCCCACAATTTCCCAGACAAATAATTGAGTAATAACTGTTTAAGAAAAATTATATGTATATATATGGTGAGGGCAAAAGTTGCAAAATATAGGGACTTGGAAAAACAAATCATGATCATATGGGAACATGATGAGGGACATCATTCTGTATATTCTGTCATCCTGAGTTGTCTCAAAAATGCTTTCAGTGAACATTTATATTAGAGTTTCTTAACCATTTTATATTTATGAACCCCTTTGGCAGTCTGATATGAATTTCTTCTTTGAATAGTTTTCAATACATAAAATAAAATGTATAGGACTAAAAGAAATCAATTATATTTAATATATAATAAAATATTGCAATATATTATATACATAATTTATTATATTTTAACTAGTTACCATTTTATTAATATGCTAAAATAATTGCATTAAAATTTGCTTAAAATAATAAAAGGGAGAAAATGTTCACATATTCAAAATTAAGTACATTTTTCCAAGATAAACTTATATTCCAATATTGCTTTTTGATTTCAAAAAACAATTTGCTTATCCCTAATTTATGCACCATTTGTTCTGCCCAACTCTTGGGCTCTTAAAGGTTAATCAGGCTACATGGTTTTAACAATTTAATGGACAAATATAGATTTTAATCAGGGTGACCTAGAATGAAGATAAACTAACTATATTGAGCCATATTTTGAATGAAAATCTAATATTAACATTTCAGGAAAGGAAATTATTCAATTCAATTCAAATTAAATTTGAATAATTATTTATTACTTTGTTGAGTATTGGGTTAATTCTAGGGGCAGGAATATCCTTTCTAAATGTCTACTTTCTTGCTGCTCATTTACATATTTTTTCAAGACAGGGAATGTTTTTCCATTCAATAATAGTATTACCACAGTATTAGTACAGTATCTGGCATTACGTGCTTAATGAATATTTATTGGATTGGACCCAGATTATCAGTCAAGACAATTGCAATTTATTGATAGTGCTGACACATAGTCCCATAAGACTGCAGGTTTTGGGTTTTTAATAAATAAAATATTTCTTTAAAAACAGCATTAAACATAAATGATGAAGATTGATCCTATGATTCCACTGGTCTAGAAAATTCATCTATTAGGAAGCTCCCCATTCTGAAAAAGGTTGGTAATTTCTCTGTAACTTAAAGTCAGTCTTAGAGGATTATTTAAGAGAACTGAGAGATTTAAAGTGACTTTTCAAAAGTCAACACAGCCCTGGCAGAGGTGAGGCCCAAGTAGGATTTTTCTTAGCTTCAAGGTTAATGATCTCTATAATATGTCATTCTATCTCTCTTTAAATTCATTAATTTCAATGAGAAAAAAAATCCAAGACATCAGATTTTTAGTATCTTTCTCCAAATCAGCAAGAGGCTCATTTTTCCATTTCTCTTCATTCATTTTTTTCAAATGATCATATTTTATATTCTATATTTTCATTCTCCATTTTTCCTTTATATCATCTCAAAAAGTTCCTTTCAAATTTCTTTGTATTCCTCATACTTGTTCATGATAATGGCATTTTAATGACATAGATGCAATTACATTATGTAATATGCAATGATGCATCATAATTTGTTTAAACATCCCCAGATTATTGGACATTGAGACTGTCTCCAGTTTTATGTTTGTATGGATAAGTTTATATATACATATGCAAGTAGTTATATGTAATACCCCTTCAAAAACCTTTTTAACAGATTTTTTTTTTGGTTACAGCATAAATACACATACAGCTTACATAGCTGATTATTTACATTTACCCAACTTTTGCTAACTTAACATTTCAAAATCTCCACTATCCATCCCACTTCTCCCTGTTTTTGCATCCCTACTTAATCTTCTGGTCCTTGCTTCACTAGCCTTAATTTATGTAAGAATGGGAAAGGTCAGAGTAATGTACCATGAAAACCCTACAGAATTGAGGTTATAAGGTAGGCTGCTTCATTAGCTATTTCTAGAATTTCTCCAGTTATTTTAAGGATAGTCTAATCCTGCAATAGGAATGGAGTTGGCTGAAAGTTACATATCAAAAAAAAATTTTGGTTGATGCCTGTTGACTTATATATATATAGGAATATTTTATTCTGTAGGCAGGGTCAGAGGCTCAAATTGGATTTTACAACAATCCTTTTAAGTAAATGACTCACCTTTTATATGATAGAATGACCCTGTTTCTGTACTTTTCTCCTGAGATACACAATGATCAATTTAAAGTTCCATGAATGCTAATGAAGATCCAGGGATAATTCTAATTAAGTTTTGTGCCTATGCAGCATTCTGATAATTGACTTTAATGTGAAAAATTCAAGGGCTTGTTGTTGGATTTTTTCTCCTTTTGGTATAGGAGCTCAATATGGTTAGTGGTCTCTTATTATATTCATGTCACTCTGCTTGCTCTTTAGAAACTCAGACATAAAAATGGCCATATTTCCCAGAGGTGTATCTTTGCACTTTCCTTTTGCTTTCTGAAATCACTGGAAAATAGTGCATATGAATGCTACTATATTCCCCCCCCCCATAATTTATATGGAAGTCAATAGCAGTGAGAAAAGGCAGATTCTTATACCTAGAGCCCCTACCAATACACTGATTCTTCACATGGGGTGCAAATGGAAAAAAAAAATCCTTAGTCAATAGTATTTTGATAAAGGAACCTTGGAACTAAATAAGGTTAATTGGGCTTTGCTCTACTGTTTAAAACCTGTTCTCATGGTTAAATATAAAACTCCAACCACCTGGCATGTATTAACAAGGTTAACATAGAAGGTACAGAGAGACAGGAGGCAAGAAGCCCTTTACCTCACCTCTTTTCCTCCTTCCCTTGACTAGGCAGCTGGGAATGTTGATCTACTAAAAGAATCTGATCAAGACCTATTCACTGAAATTGATAAAATGCCCCATTACCTCAGGATCAAAGTGGAGTCAAAGAAAAATTGCACCTAAGGGGACCAGGAGAGCCCATCAAAGCCCATCAACAGTCAGCCAAGTGACAGACCAGGAAGCAATTGTGGAGTCATCAACCTAACTGCCTGTGAAATCTACCACAGACCCAGATGCTGCCACCCGGAGAATATTGTCTATAGATGAGAGCACCTGGGACTTGTCAGTCATATGAGCACTGAAAATTAAAAGTCATATTATAATTGTGTCCATTTCAAATTTACAGCTTTCAATGGACTGGAAAAAAATACTAGGTTCAAAAACAATTTACTTTTAAAGGGACTTTAGGAATGAAAAAGAACATGATTTCTTAGAGTTATTAGAGAAGATGTGCTATGGAAATCACATAGGAAGTTCATAACAATGATACCTTTTTTACTTTTAATGACTATTTATAAAGCATTGTCCAAATAATAGACCTCAGTCACTTATCAGAAGTTTTATACCATTGGCCTTGGCAATTTTATGTGCCACCTCAATATAGTGTTTTCTATGTATGTGAATACTAATTTAAATTTTGTTTCATATCTGTTAATGACTAGCAAAATAGGGAATCTTGATTTTATCAACTTCTTTATTTTCAATAAAATTAGTTATTTGACTAATGAATGCTACTAGATCATTAGGACTTTAGCCCCTATGACATTTAAGTTTCAGTCAAAAATTAAGCTTTATCAATAAGATTATATACAAAGACACTTTCTAAGTTTTTATGTTTACATATATATATATATATATGCAGATATATTTATGTGTATATGTATGTATAAAACTTGATGTGTGATTGACCCTTCTTGATTATGATTAACAGTTAAAGGATCAGAGTATCAAATTAAGAATACAAGTGTCAATATGTACAGACTATTTAGAGATCATTGATCAACTTTATCTAGTTTAGCTATATCGGAAGGAATTTCTTCCTCCTAGTTAAAGATATTGTAATCCTTATATGTAGGAATGTAGAATTCAAAGCATCATGAATGGAAAATGATAGAATCACAGGTTTAGCTTTGGAGAGGTGATTTTACATCTAGTTAGCAATTAGTTTAACATGTCACTTTACCAGTGAGGAATCCAAGATGAAGGGCAAAGGGGGGAGCCACAGAGGCATAATTAGCAGAGTAAACATAAAACTAAGATACTTTGATTCTAAATCCACTATTCTTGCTGCTATACCATGCTGCCCCTACCCTCAACTCTTCTGACTTTTCATGCTACCTCCTTTTTTATATGGATCCTTTCTTAGCAGTTTCTTTACTGGACTTATCCCAGATCATGAAATTTCCTTTCCTCCTTTTCCCAATGCATATACAGCTATCTTGTGTCCCATCTATATATAATTCTCTTCTCAATCAGGATCATAGATTCAGATTCAGAAGAGACACAGAGTCTATTTAATCAAATCTCACTTTTCAGGTGAGGGAAAAGAAGTACAAAGGTGAAGGGGGAATAGTTGTTAAGAGGTAGAATTTGAATCCAGGTCCCCTAACTCCAGAGTTAGTGTCCTTTCTAGTTTATTGGGGTATTGCTAAAGTATGTTAATTCTCTAAGTATAATACTTTTAAAGCATGGATTTCCGTTAAAAAGAATGATTAAAAACTTCAAACATCATGGCAGGATTTTTGGAGAGAGATTCAAGGACAGATGAGCTTTCAATGTCTTTCCAGTCATGCCATTTTCCTCTCCAATTATAACACCTTTATGTATGATGGTCCTTGTTTCTAGTGTTGTGAATAAAAGAGGACTGGATTGTGTCTGATGCCAAGTGGACTTGGCTGTTGCCATGGAGATCAATGAGGACAGTGTTAACTCTCCAACTGAAGAATTTCTTCAGATACTACTGTTTG